>NW_006959340.1:0-3808 GCF_000164805.1 Carlito syrichta
CAATACACATTTTAGTCATCACCGCATGAAACGTATTCTAAGATCCACCACATAATTGGTCATAAATCAAGCATAAGCAAATTTAAAAAGACCGAAATTCTACCATACATCTTCTCGAACCACAATGGAATAAAAATAAAATGGACACCATCAAGGTCCCCCTAAAACCCACAAAGACATGGACACTAAACAGCATGATGATAAACAACTACTGGGTCAATGAAGAAATCAAAACAGGGATCAAAAGATACCTGGAAAGAAATGAAAATGATGAAACATCTTAACAAAATCTCTGGGATGCCTTAAAAGCTGTAGTAAGAGGGGGATTTATATCCCTACAAACACACATGAAGAAAATGGAAGGAGCACAAATTAACAACCTAATAAGCCACCTAAGGAAGCTGGAAAAACAAGACGACAAAAACCCTAACTTCAGAAGAAGAATCCAGATCACCAAAATAAAAGCCCAAATCCAAGACAAAATGAGAAAAAAACCAAATAAGCAAAATCAGAAACACAAAAGATGAAGTCACATCTGACCCTGAAGAAATACAAAAGATCATTAGAGACTACTACGTACACTTGTATGGAAACAAACTTGAAAATCTTAAAGAAATGGAGGAATTTCTGACCTCACACAACCTATCTAGATTGAAACATGAAGAAATTGAGACCCTAAATAGACCAATAGCAATCAAGGAAATTGACTACGTAATAAGAAAACTATCCACACACAAAAAGCCCTGGTCCAGATGGCTTTCCAGCAGAATTCTAGAAGACATTTAAGGAGAAGCTGATACCAATCCTATTAAAGGTATTCCAGGCAATTGAAAAAGATGGAACTCTCTGCAAATCATTTTTGGAAGCCAACATCACATTGATACTCAAGCCAGGTAAAGATCCAACAAAGAAAGAGAACAACAGGTCAATATTTTTGATGAACATAGATGCTAAAATCCTCAACAATATCCTAGCAAACCGGATTCAATAATACATCTCAAAAACCATCCATCATGATCAAGTAGGCTTCATTCCTGGGATGCAAGCCTGGTTCAACATTTGTAAAACCATAAATGTAATTAAATACATCAACAGATGTCAAAACAAAAACCACATGATTATATCTTTAGGTGCAGAAAATTGTTTTGATAAAATCCAGCACCCCTTCTAGATAAAATCCCTCGAACATATAGGCATATGGGGAACATAACTCAAAATAGTAAAAGCCATCTACAAGAAACCCACAGCCAGCATACTCCTAAATGGACAAAACTTGGAACCATTTCCCCTGAAAACGAACAAGACAAGGATGTCCACTCTCACCCCTCCTGTTCAATGTAGTATTGGAAGTCCTGGCTTGAGCAATAAGAGAAGAGAAGACAATCAGGGGTTTCCAAATAGGAAAAGAGGAAGTCAAGTTGTCTCTCTTTGTAGATGATATGATTGTGTATCTTGAAAACACAAGAGGATCTTTAAAAAACCTCCTTACACTGATAAAGGCCTTTGGCAAAGTCTCAGAAACCAAAATAAATGGGCAAAAGACAATCGCATTTCTTTACACTAATAATAAACAAACAGAAACCCAAATAAAAAGCTTAATTCCATACACAATAGTCACCAAAAAAATGAAATACATTGGCATCTTCCTAACCAGAGACGTGAAAGACTTTTGCAATGAAAACTACAAAACACTGCTCAAAGAAATCAAAGATGACACAAACAAGTGGAAAAATATCGCATGCTCATGGATTGGAAGAATTAACATTGTGGAGATGTCCATGTTACCTAAGGCAATCTAAAAATTAGATGCAATACCCATCAAACTACCAGCAACATTCTTCTCAGACCTAGAAAAAACAACACAGGAATTCATATGGAAACGCAAACGTCCAAGAATTTCCAGAACAATCCTCAGGAAAAAAAACAAAGCAGGTGGTATCACATTACCAGACTTCAAACTTTCCTATAAAGCAACAATCATCAAAACAGCTTGGTATTGGTATAGGAACAGGCATATGGATCAATTTAATAGAATTGAGATTCCAGAAGCAAAACCTCAGTTTCTCAACCAACTCATCTTCGACAAAGCCTCAACCAACTACCACTGGGGAGAGGAGAACCTCTTCAGTAAATGGTGCTTGGAAAACAGGCTGACCACATGCAGATGATTGAAACAGGACCCCTGTCTATCCCCATGCACAAAGGTTAACTCCAAATGGATCAGACACCTAAATGTAAAACCTCAAACAATAAAAACCTTAGAAAATGAAGGACATACGCTCATGGAAATTGGAACTGGCATCCAATTCCTAAACAAAACTTGAAACCCACAGGTCATAAGAGAGAAAGATAGACAAGTGGGACCTTATTAAACTGACAACCTTCTGCAAAGGCAAAGAAACCATCAAAAGTGCAGGGAGACAGCCTACAGACTGGGAAAAAGTATCTGCCAACACCAGATCTGACAAAAGTTTGACATCATGAATCTACAAGGAACTCAAGCTGAAAAAAAAAGAATCCCATTATAGAATGGGCCAGAGATATGAACAGACACTTCACAAAGGAAGACATTCGAGCAGCCAACAGATGTATGAAGAAATGTTCAACCTCACTAATCATCAGGGAGATGCAAATCAAAACCACCCTGAGATACCACCTAACTCCAGTCAGAATGGCAATTATCAATAACTCAAAAAAATAACAACTGCTGGAGAGGGTGTGGCGAAAAGGGAACACTGCTACACTGTTGGTGGGTGTATAAACTAGTGCAAGTTCTGTGGAAAGCAATGTGGTGATTCCTAAAATCTCTAAATATCAACCTTCCATATGACCCCGCAATCCCCCTCCTGGACATATATCCTGAAGAACTGAAATCACTCTATAAAGAAGATACCTGCACAAGTATGTTTATCGCAGCATTTTTCACAATAGCAAGAACCTGGAATCATCAATGCTGCCCATCAAAAGAGGACTGGATTAAAAAAATATGGCACATATACACGATGGAACACTACGCTGCCATAAAAAAGAACAAAATCATGAACCTGGATGGAACTAGAGTCTATAATACTGAGTGACTTCTCACAGAAACAAAGATCCGAGTATCACATGTACTCACCCATATAATGGACCTGGAACATCCAATGTAATACTATGAGAAAATGACTGACTATAGTGGGAAAATATGGGGGGGAGATGGTATTAATGGTAGCAAACATCTGTCTGGGGACAGGGAAACACCTCTTATCAACAGGGTGCCTGAACAAAACATATTTAAATACCTAACCCTTAACTGTACCCAACAATATCATAATAAAAAATATTGATAAAAAATATTAAAATAAATAAATAAAATAAATAAATGTTGTAAAACATGTAACTGACTTTGTTTATTCTATTTTTTATTTTTTTATTTTAAAAATGGTTACAATTTAGGGTTGGACCTAGAAATGTTCATTATGCAGGGAATGATTTTTTAAGAAGTGAGTAATATTCCAATGATAACTCCAATTCATTTGAATACGTTAGAATACATGGTATACATCTGCCTTCAAAATTGATAACTACAGTTTTTCTCACATAAATTCTGAAAGTTTTTTCTGTCAAAATTGAAACTTTTTGAGATTCCAGATCTATATCATTCTTAGATAACTGAACCTTGAGATTAAGTGTACCTCAGTGCGATTCAGAAGGCAGAATGCATAATAAATCTTAAAAATTTTAGAAAATAAACAGTATCATAATTTAATACAGTTCTTTCATTCTTAAAATTTGTTTACATTTTCTTGGTGGACTCTGTATTTCCGCT
>NW_006959341.1:0-5138 GCF_000164805.1 Carlito syrichta
ATAAAAGCTGGAGGATTAGCTGGCTAGAGTTAACTGACAGCAGAGATGTTTATTTCATGCAGACACAGACGTGGTTTCATCTTATCTGCTTACTTACATATATCAGGGCTTCTGTAAGGCAGCCTCCATTTTGTAATTGAGAACACTGCAGCCAAAATTATTATTAAAACTTTACAACATATATGACAAATGATGAATGTATTTAACATATAATTACCTTCCACAGAGCAAATCAATGCTTTAAAAAAAAACACTTGGTTTCTCATATTTAATAAAAGCAAATAAATTTCTAACAAACTTTTTAAGTGAGGCACAGTCATGCCATAAATGAGGGGAAAAATTCCAACAAAGAGGTCAGATTGTGTCTGTGAAATTAGCAAAGATACAAAAATGATGATCAAAATTGTGATAAATATATGATGCAATATGAATCCTCAAATGTTTCTAAAGGGAATATGAATTATTTCCATCATTTTATAAATATTTACTAAAAATATTCATATACATAATCTCTAAATTCTAGTTCTGAAAATTCTATCTTAAAGAAATGATTCAAAGTTGAGGGAAGAAAGTTTTACACAAAAAGATAAAAGTTCGCTATTAATAAAAGTTCATCATAACACTTTTATTAATAGGGAGCAAGTTAAATGACTGAATCTGAAAGTCTGCTTTGGTTGTAGTATACTCTATTAAGAAAATATATTTTTCAACATTGCTTATGTTTACATCTAGAGATAAGCTAAACAACCAGTTGCACCTTCTTCTTATTATGATATTTTCATTTCTTACATCTAACCCTTTAATCTATATGGAATTTATTCTGATATGTGATGTACAGAGTCAGTGGATAAGGGCCCAATTCTGTTTTTGTCACCAACTGTGCTACTTTTGGTGTTAATTAATTGGCCCTTGGAAACAAAAACAATCACACCTTACAGACTGGCTGTGAATCTGAAGTGACTTGCTGCATATAGAATTAGTGAGACTTGTTCTAATTGGCTCCCTGGCTCAGGGGTAAGGGGCTGTTGGACATCACCCCATCTATGTCAGGAGACAAAGAATAAGAATTGGGAACATCAGGGAAATCTTTCTGGAAGAGATAATCCTGAATAAAGTATTTTAAAAAGAAAGACTTTTTAGGTATAAAAGGGATCAGAGTCCCACTCCAGCCTTACAGGACTAGTAAATCAGATAAATGGAAGAACCAAGAGTTTTCAGGAATTGAGCAATAGTGCAGGACATTGATCCTTGCAAGAAGAGAAACAAATGTAGTGAGACATAGAAGGTCACAACTCATGTTTGCAGAGAGCTCTTACTGCGAAACACATAGAGGGGAAACAAAACAAAGCCAGGTGTCAGAGCTGAAGAAACAGAATATAGATGCTGGGGCTGGAGTGCAAGAGGCTAGAATTTGCATGGAAGTGTCTTTTAGATGAGAAAACAAAGACAGAGGGGCATTCAGCAATCTGCAGAGGGCTATTTGTCAGTCTTTGTCTGAAGAGTGCACTGTACATGTGTATGAGGAAACTATTCAGACTGGGGAAGATCCTTATCCTTCCCTGGCCATTCTAATGGGGAGTGGAGGACACTGGTAGGTGGCATTGAAGGCATAATCAGGGTCCACCTTAAGATGTTCTCCTTTAATGGTACCCACCCAACCCCCAACTCACTGGACATTTTCATTTACCTGGAACACCAAGACCAGATCTTTGTACAACTACAATCCTTTACCCATAAATGCAATAACCTAGTACCAGTCCATGACCACAGCCTATACACAAATACACACAAAGACCATTGCCAACATGTTCTCTATCCCCGTGTGTATTTGTGTATTTTGTTGTTGTATGCATACTATTTTATTTGCTCCTGATAACAATAATGAGAATGGTAAAAATGTTTTCCCTGTTTTAATGAAAGCAATACTCACAGAGGCTTGTTCATTTTTCCAAAATCACAGAGTAAGATAAAGGCAGAAATGGAAACACAGTTGAGATTTTTAGGTGGAAGTTGAGGTTTTCTGGCACTTAAGTCAGTTCGTTCCATGAATTTAAAGATAAACTTGTAAAAAATATCGGAAGCCAATCATTTTTACAACTCAGACATGGAGCTAAAAAGTTTTGCTTCTCCTCACCACAACCTGACCTTTAGGAATCAAGAGCCACCAGCTTTCTTCCTAGTAATTTATCCCTTTTAAATTTTTAGCCCAAGTAGACATTTATCAGATGTGAGGGGACATTTTTGAAGACAGAATATGGTTTATCAGATGGCCCATTTCCTGGTGACCTGTACCTGGAAATGATTAGATTATATGCATCATGCCCTCAAAGTTATCATCTCAAAAATAATAACAAAAAGCCACTAATTTAAACATCATTCCCATTAGACATACAACTTAATATTCCAGTTGTCAGATATCATTTAATTACTATTTCTTAGGCACCATTTTTGCCAGGCTTACAATTTATGTGATCATGATGAAACTTTTTCTTTGCCATCTTTCTTTTAACAATATCAAAAATCCATGGAGTTTCCATTTATTTAAAAAAATACATAAAAAATATTGAGATTATATATAGATATGTTGATTCTTAGTTTTTACTAGCTATTTAACCCAACAGAAATGAATCCCTATGTTCTTTTTAGCATGTGATGACAGCGTACAATTCAGGGGACTTCTTTTTTTTGTTTTATTTTAATTAAGTAGTGAACTGAAATCTTGATGTGAATACTCACCACTTCTTTCCCTTAAGGCTGTGCCTCTGGCTTAAAAGATATCTTACAGGATATCTTTAGCAAGCACATTCATGGCTATCCTTTCTAGTACTTATCATTATTAGCGAGATACCTGGAAAGTAAGGAACTCTATCTTTTCTGTGCAAAAACCAAAGCTGTTCAATAAGGACCTTCCCTCTTGAGGCTGAATTATGAGAATATCTACATTTAAAACAATCTGAATCTCTGAAGAATGTAACTTTGTTTCCATATTAAAATATGGTTCAACAGCAAAATCATACTAGGAAAGCAAAATCATATTCCAGACTGCATAGGACACAACCAAATATTGGAAAAATAGTTAAAATCAAGGTTGTTAGCTGAATTTAAGGTCTGGATCTGTTACTCACTTGTTCAGAGACTTGGAGAGAGTTATTAAATTTCTTGATGCTTCCATTTACTCATCTGTAGAATGAGACCAAGACTATTCCACTCAATGTGGTTATTGTGAGGGTTAAATTAAGTAATTTAAACAATGTGTTTGCCTTGAATATATAAGCCCAAAACACTATAAAATACACACTTATGACTGTCAGGTGATTCAATACTTTTGGATTCTGATATATTTTCAACAATCTTTCTGTTACTTGTTGAACTTCTGAGCTATCATTTCTCAAATGACATCATTATTTATGTGTCTTAGTTAAGAGGAATTTGTTCAAACAACCCTAAACAGTCTTCATCATCATTAGTTCATAAAACTCAAAATATTACACAGCCATAAAAAAGGACAAAATTATGAACTTCACATCAACTTGGATGGATTTAGAGTATATAATACTGAGTGATCTATCAGCAAAACAAAGAACTGAGTACCACATGTTCTCACTCATAAGCAGACCTTGAGCAATCATCATAATATTATAAGAAAGGGATTGGCGGTAGTGAGAAACTGCTAGGGGAGGAGGGGCACACCTTATCAACAAAGGGTATGAGCATGATGCATAATTTATACCTAACCCTGAATTGTACCCTGCATCATTCAAATTTAAAATGTAATAAAAACTTCAAAATATATGAATTCATCCAAGAAAATTGCCATGTCTTCTCTCCACAGGGAATTCAGGAAGGTTTCATGGATCAATTTTAAAGGAAATTCTAAAGGAATGCTAGCTCTATTTTCTTATGGTGGAATATAACCCTCTGTCCCTTGTTCTAGATATTTTCCCCTAAAGGATCCTCTCAAAAAATACCTTTGATTCTCTTGGCTACCAAAATTTAAGGAAACCTTAACAATACATACAAACTCAATATGGCAGTGAAAAATATCCATAAATCATCTTGACCTAGACCTTCTCTAGAAAACCCCCAGAATAAGCAGAAGCCAGTAACCAGAAATTTTAGAAAAAATCAAGAGTAATGACAAAGTGTTTTTTTTTTTTTACAGGAAATATGTATTATTTTTATAATAAGAAAATTACAATAATTGTCCGCTTGTGCAAGGAATCTCATCTCAGCCATGGCTAAACACAGAGCTAGTTTTAATCTCACAGCTATATACTCTGTTCTGAAACTTGAACTGTTATGATACCTCTGCTGAGAAGCTGATATAAGGGTAAAGGGGACTTTCCCTATGCCCTCAAAAATTTCATTGAAAACTCAGCTCACAACAGACAGATTAATTGGAGAAAAGGCAAACAATGTATTTAATGTGTATACATGGGAGCCTTCAGAATGAAGACCCAACTCCTCAAAGGGGTGCAGAAGCTTATAAACTATCTGGAAGTCAAAGGAAGAATGTGGGCTTGGATTCTGCAAAACAGTTTATGGGAACGGGAGGAAAGGAATTCTGTTTAGGGGCAAGAAATGATTGATAGGGAAAATCCAAAGGGCTTGACAAGCATACAATGGCCTGCTGGGCCTACAGAGTAGACAAAAGTCTGCTCTGTCACAAAAGACTGTCTAGATTTGTTGACCAACTTTAGTCTATTTTTCCTCTGTGATACATAAGTTTAATTCATGAAAACTCAGAGAAGGGAGTTAATTTTTCTTCTTTGGTAGTTACAGACTTTAGGCAGATAAAGGAACTTAAGAGACAAATTTTATCCTATTTTTTGGAGAGACTCGTGATGGGGGAGGTGTGTTAGAGAAACTTTAAGGCTCCTTTTAAAGTTCAGCATGTACAAAGCACCTTATTTTGCAATATTGCTTTCTGAGCCTTAATATTAGTGTGCTGGAATGAGAAGAGAAACTCAAAACAACTTTTAGACAAGCAGAACACTCTCCTCTAAATTTATGTGTCTCCAAGTCATCCTCTTACAGCTCCCAGGAGGCAGACAAACAAATGACTTTGCTTCTAAACCTGGAAGTGAACTGACATCTCATACTGTGAACAAGGGCCCTATTGAATGTGGCATTTGTGA
>NW_006959342.1:0-661 GCF_000164805.1 Carlito syrichta
TCTATGGAGTTATACACATATTCTCCTAACGTTCACCCTTTTTGCGTTGTGTGTGTGTTTTTGTTGTTGTTGCCCAAGCTGGTGTGGCACAATTAGAGCTCACCACAATCTTGGCCTCCTGGGCTCAGGCAGTCCTTCTGCTTCAGGCTTTTGAGTAACTGAGACTACGGGTGTGAGCTACTATACTTAATTTTTTTTTCAGTTGGTTTCTCACTCTGTTGCCCAAGCTGGAGTACAGTGCCACGCTCATGGCCACCGTAGCCTTGACCCGCTGGGCTCAGGTGATCCTTCTGCCTCAGCCTTCCAAGTAGCTGGAACTCCAGGCACACACCACCACCACCAGCTAATTTTTTTAGTTGCCCAGTCTGGTCTCGAACCCCTGGACTCAGGCAGTCCTCTTGCCTCAGCCTCCCAAAGTACTGGGTTTAAGGGCGTGAGCCACCACACTCAGCCATGCTTAATTTTTTAAAAAAAAATTTGTAGACATGAGGTCTTGCTGTGTTGCCGTGGCTGGCCTCAAACTTCTGGACTCAAGCAATCCTCCCACCTTGGCTTCCCAAAGTGTTGGGATTACAGGCATGAGCCAGCACGCCCTGCTTGTTTTCTGAAAAACAACAAACTCTGTGCCACTAATAATAGCTGTTTTTACTCTTTATTTTTG
>NW_006959342.1:2453-3116 GCF_000164805.1 Carlito syrichta
GGGCTCGGTGTTCAGCCTGTAATCCCGCGCCTTGGGAGGCTGAGGTGAGTGGATTCCTGAGCCCGCGGGTTCGAGACCCGCCTGGGCAGTGAGACCTCATCTCTACAATAAATCAAAAAATCAGCCGGGCATGGTAGCACATGCCTGTATTTCCAACTACTCGGAAGGCTGAGGCGGAAGGATCGCCGGAGACCAGCAGGCAAGGCTGCGGTGGCTGGGAGCAGCCACTGCACTCCAGTCTGGGCGACCGAGTGAGACTCCAACTCAAAAAAAAAAAAAAAAACTGTCTATTCACTGAAAGTCTTAAAATTTGTTTTGAACGTCTCAGAAAAACAGTGGCAAAATTTAGAAGTCATCTTGTGAATTAGTGTCAGGTCTACAAGAAATCTATTTGACGCATATTGAGAAATTGTAAAACTTTGTTTTGGGGGCAATATAATAAGGCACTGTTATTCTTGCTTTGTTAGGGACAAAAAGAAAAACTAGTATTTATGTATAATTTCTGTGTTGAATTAGAATCCTTACATCAAGCTTACATTTTTATTAAGAACATTGATAATTGTATGTTTTCTTATTATTTCTTGTTTTTCAGTTGTCACCTTTGAGACTTTCTCTGATGACTACTCAAAGGTATGTTTGACAGCATTGGTTTATACTGAGTAG
>NW_006959343.1:0-726 GCF_000164805.1 Carlito syrichta
CTGCCTGATTCTGCTGCCACTCAGTCATCAGCCATCACTGGGTTTCTACCACCCTGGCACATCGCCTGTGAGGAACTCGTCAGGCAGTTTCCCTGAAATCTGTGTAATAACAACATTGAGGTGCTCTGTTTGCAGCCCTTTGAGCCTGTTTTAGGCAAATGTGTCATGATTAAGCTGTACTAAAAGACAGTTCATTTCCCATCCTGAACTCAGTTTCCTGAAGGACAAATTCCACCTCTCATACCATAGTCCTTCCTTGGGCTATTCTTTGGAATAAATAGGTTAGTTCCAAAGTTCTTTTTCAGCGGCTTCTACTGAGTGCCCTATTCTTGTGTAAAGAGTGTGGAGAATTGAAATTTTTCTCTGCAAACTCGTTGTGAAGATAGGATGGTAAGCCTCCTAACATCTGTCAGTAGAGGAATTAGTACAACATAGTAATTCCATCCTTTGCAATCGGTTGGTATAGTTTGAGACGAATTCAAGGCAGGTTTTTCTCCATCATAATGTGCCAAAGGTGAGCCTCAAAGACAATCATCCAAACAGAGTTGTGCCACTGGGGTGTCACCGTATTATCTTTACCAACTGGGCACACAAGATCCTGCCCCATCTCATGACTTTCCCTGCATTTCTCACGAATGGGAGTTTCTTAGTGAGCCAACCTCAGGTGCCCATAGAAACAAGACATCCTACATTGACTTTCATTCTGTTGTTTTCTTTTCATTTTTT
>NW_006959344.1:0-850 GCF_000164805.1 Carlito syrichta
AAGTATCCGATTAATCTGATACAGTTAGTCACCAAGGATTTAAATCAGGCACACAGAGAAATAAGAGAATTTGGGGTCCAATACACATAAACCAGAATAACATGGAGATTTAAAAAGTAGTAAGTATTTGGGATCCTCATTAGTATAAAAATTTAGATAAATGAAAATTCTGGAAAATTGACAATGGTCTTAGCTAAAGCGGTGTTCAAATCCTGTTACAAAAACGGCTCAAAAGCTGTTACATAATACTAAAAACATCCAAAATGTTCTAAAGTAAAGAAAGTGATAAAATAGTATGTGGTTTTGTTATAACAAAGCTCCAACAGGATTCGGTGTCCGTAACAATAAACGACTACCACTTGGGCAACCCCCTGAGGTCTCCTCCCAGTGACGGTGTTTCTCTGTCCTCTCAATAAACACTGGTTTACAAAAAAAAGACTACCTCGTTTAGTGGATTCTTGAATGGTCATTTATCCCTGGAGAAGTTTTTGTATAGGTGTGAACACATGGTTTTCTTCACATCTTGGGAATGAAATTCACCATGCCTTGCGCATTTGGCAGAGCAGTGTACACAGGCCTTGAAGCCTACGAATTGCTCAGTAGTCAAGGTCCCTCCCATTATGATGTAAAAGTTCTGAGGCTAATGTCATAAATGACATATTGACATGCTAGTTTCCTTGAATTTGCTTACCTCTTTAATGTAAAAATTAGCCTTTTAGGCAATCTACAGATTCAGTGAAATAACCATTAAGTGAACATCATTATTCGCAGACCTGGACAATACAAAAAAGAATTCATATGAGCAG
This sequence comes from Carlito syrichta, assembly GCF_000164805.1. NCBI lineage: Eukaryota > Metazoa > Chordata > Mammalia > Primates > Tarsiidae > Carlito > Carlito syrichta. Next base: position 807 of record NW_006959344.1, read on the forward strand.
GGCTCGGTGGCTCACCCTGTAATCCTGTGCCTTTGGAAGGCTGG
>NW_006959345.1:0-676 GCF_000164805.1 Carlito syrichta
GAATAATAATACCAACCACCACCACCACCACCCCAGCCCAGGCTCAGGGGCTCACCCTGGCATCCCTGCCCTTTGGAACCCCAGGCGAGTGGACAGCCTGAGTCTGTGGTTTTGAAATCAGCCCAGGACATGGGGCAAGACATCATGTCGGCCATCAAAAATAAATCCAAACATTAGCCGGTCCTGATGGCTCAGGGCTGTGGTTCCAATCACTCGGTGGTCCAAGGCGGAAGGATCACCTGAGCCCGCTAGTGGATTCCACGGTGACCGTGAGTGTGACCCTGAACTCTGGCATGGGTGACAGAGTGGGATTCAGACTCCAAATAAGAGTAATCACCACCACCACTATCAGCAGCAACCCTGCCATCCAGCATGAGGAGTCACCCTCTGGGATGGGAGAGGAAAAGGCGCTTTCCAGGCAGTCATTCATGGGAGGTTTCAAAGGTGGCCATGGGGCATGTCCATCCTGTACCTCCAGCCATGTGCTCCAGAAGGCCTGTCTCCACCCTCTACACTCGTACCCCACAGCAAAAGATGTGTAGGAGTTCACGAAACAGATGGCCCCATCTAGGGCGGCTGTCAGAAAAAGAGTGATTAAAGCAGTCCGGCAAAGCTGCATCCAGTCCAGGTTCCAGTCGTTCTGTCTGCCACCTTTTGGGCAGGGAACAGCCCCTTC
>NW_006959346.1:0-747 GCF_000164805.1 Carlito syrichta
CCCATTACTCTCCATTCCATTCAATTCCATTCTATTCCATTTCATTGTATTCCAATCTGTTACTCTCCATTCCATTCCCTTCCATTTCATTCCATTCCATTCCTTTACTCTCCATTCCATTCCATTTCATTACTCTCCAGTCCATTCCAATTCATTCCATTCTGTTCCATACCTTTCCATTCCATTCCGTTATCCTCCATTCCATTCCACTACACTACATTCAATTCCATTCCATTCCATTCCATTACTCTCCGTTTTCATTCCATTCCATTCCATTCCATTCCATTCCATTCCATGTAATTCCATTAAGTTACTCTTCTTTCCATTCCAATCCTTTCCCCTCCGTTACTCACCATTCCATTCCATTCCATTTCTTTACTATCCAGACCACGCCAATCCATTCCATTCCATTCTATTCCATTCCACACCGTTACTCTCCATTCCATTCCATTCCATTCTATTCCATTCCATTTTATTCCATTCCATTTTGTTACTCTCCATTCCATTCAGTTTCTCTCCATTCCATTCCATTCCATTCCAATACTCTCCATTCCATTCCATTGCATTCCATTCCATTCCATTACTCTCCATTCCATTCCATTCCAAAATGATACCTGCACCAGTGTGCTTTTTGCAGCTCTAAACACAATTGCAATAAACATGGTACCAACCAAGTCGCTCATCAAAGCTGGAATGGATAAAATAAATGTGGTATATATACAGTGGAATAATATGCAGCCATAAAAA
>NW_006959347.1:0-3755 GCF_000164805.1 Carlito syrichta
CTGGCCGCTCCCAGACACCACAGCCTTGACCTGCTGGGCACCGGCAATCCTACTGCCTCAGTCTTCCAAGTAGCTGGAACTACAGGTGTTTGCTACCATGCCTGGCTAATTTCTGATTTATTGTAGAGATGAGGTTTTGCCAAGTTGCCCAGGTGGGTCTCAATCCCATGGGCTCAGGCAATCCACTCACCTCAGCCTCCCAAGGTGTGGGATTACAGGCTGAGCCACCAAGCCCAGCTGTTATTTATTTCATTCACAGTATTCATAGCTATTGTTATCTCAGTTATTAACACCTTCCTAGTTTCCTCTTGTCTCTTCTCAATTCTTTTTAATCTCTCCATTAATGTCTTGATATCTGGGTTTGTAGTTTGAGTCCAGTCATTCTGGGGGCTTTTCATTGTTTGCATTCCAAAGTCAGTTCTCAGTGTCTGACTTCCCAGGGGTCTGTGAGAGATCCATATTCTTCTTTTGGTTTTTCTTCATTTGTGTATATTTTTCTCTCCCCCTTTCCATCCCATTCTTTAATTCTGTTTTTCAAGGAATGTCAGGTTGCTTTTACTTTTTTTTTTCAATCTCCTGTTCTTCCTTATGAACGTCCTCTGGCTTTGTTCACTTTTGAGGCTGGACTGTAGGTCGGGGCTGTATGTTTTGCAGTTTTGAGATTTAATTGAGGGGGAAGCTGTGATTCAGAATATTTCCACAGATCCCAGTATCCACCAACAGGTGTATGGGCACACTGGATCCCATTACCCACTGCCTTACAGTCTGTCCATGCAGTGGGGTTTAGGTTTCCTCCCTGGAACCAAAGGTGATAAGAAAAAGGAAAATAATGGAAAAAAGGGGGGTCAAGAGGAAGTTGGAGAGAGAGAAGAGTAAGAGGGAAAACAGACATACATAACAACTAAAGAAAGAAAAGTGGCACATTGCCAGAAATGAGTAGAAAACAAACAAACAAGATCCCCTACACAAAGACAGTCCAATAAATTCATGTCTTTTTATGTGCTCTTCCCCAACACAAACAAGCAGTCTAACTCAAAAAGCAAACAAAAATGAGTGAAACAAACAGTTCAAACAATACAATGAAAAATCAAAAGAAACCAGACTAGCTCTGGGTCTTTCCTTTGTGTCTAAAGTGTCTTCAGCTCTCATCTCTAGCCTCTCCCCTTTGCAGACAGATAGACTTACACACAGGTTGGGTTGGTTCCCTTGGCTTGCTGCCTGAGAGGTCTGCCACAGGACTGAGTTGCCTGTGTCTGATTCATCATAGGGGAGGGTCTTATGTTTCCCGTTTGGCGAGGTTACCTTAGAAACCAAAGTGGAGGCTGCTTGTAGGTAGGCAGGTTCAATTACTTTTTAATTTTTAAAAAATTGACTGTTAGTTCATCGATTTTAAAAATACTTTCCCTTTGTGCGTGAATGTGTATGTGAGGGTTTGATCTGCATCCCCTTCCAAATTTTTAAAAACTTTTTTCTGTTTCCTTCTTCTTTTATTTGTCATTTCCTTCCAATGTGTGTATGTTAATGATTAATTGTTCATCTGTCGATTTTGTTATTGTTGCTTTTCTACTTTTGTTCTTCTGGGTTTTTTATATTCATTTTTTATAGTTTAAAGGTTGTGTCATTATATGTGTGAGAGTTCCATCTGAATCCATTTTTTCTCCCAGTGTGATTTGTCTTTCTTCTCTATTCACATTGTTCTAGGCACGTGTGTGTGTGTGTGTGTGTGTGTGTGTGTGTGTGTGTGTGTGTGTGTTTAGTTTTCTTGGGTTTTTTGTGGATTGTTTTGTTTCACTTTGTTGTTAATCCAGTTTGTTCTGGAGTGTGTGTTGGTTTCTGCTTTCCATCATCATATAGAGTGGTGGTGAGGAATGACTTTCAGGGAACATATACCACAATAAGTGAGCATTTTAATTTGCAAATGGTGTCTGATAACTAGTGACTCATTGCCCACTTTAACCGAATTTCAAAAACTACAAGAGACAGCAAAGCTTCCCATCCACGATCCTATATCAAAATAGAACAAATCCAGAACCCATATAAGGAAAGAATAGAGGACCAAGCAAACATAAGAATGGAAAACATCTACTACTGACAATGAAGAACAGAACTAAAGTGAAAACCAAGAGATTTATCACAAATGAGGAAAAGCCAAAGGAAGACCACAGGCAATTTCAAGTCTACCAAAGACCAAAGTCTTGAAAAATCAGACCTTGGTACCCAGACAATTGAAGTTACCAAGGACTGTCCTCAGAATACAACAGAAACTAGGGAATGGATGGAAAGAGTGAATGAGACTCAAGAAAGATAAGATGCAACACTGAAATAACTTGTAACTGAAATTTTGGCAATAAAAAATTCATCCAGGAAATAAATAACAAGATTACAAGCATAGAAAGCAGAATTAATCTAGCTGAAGAAAAAATTTCAGCACTTGAAGAAAAGAACATGGAATTAACCCAATCTGTAAAAAAAACAAAAAAAAAAAAAACATGGGAAGAAGACTCAGAGAGAAAGAACAAAACCAACAAGAAATATGTGATTATAATTAGAGGCTGAACCTATGCCTGATTGGTGTCTGAGAAGAAGAAAGAACAAATGAGAACATCTTGGAGCAAATATGCAAGGAGGTAATCCAAGAAAACATTCCCCATCTTATCAGAGATGTGACCAACCAAGCACAAATGGTACAGAGAACTACCACAAGACATCTAATGAAAAGACCAACCCCTAGACACATAGTAACTCGCCTACACAAAGTAGGAACCAAAAGAAAAAATAAGGGCAGCAAGAGAGAAATGTCAGTCTTCCTACTGGGTAAAACCAATCAGAATAGCAGTCGATGTATTGGCAGAAACACTACAAACAAGAAGACACAGGAACCCTATAGTCAAAGTTCTCAAAGATAAACAATTTCAACCAAGAATTTCCTATCCAGTCAAGCTCAGTTTCATCAGTGATGGAGAATTAAAATCCCTTCCCAGACATTTAATCCATAAGAGATTATGCAGTTTCCAGACCAGGTCTGCAGGAGACACTTTAAAAGGTATTAAGCACAGAAGAAAGAAAAAACAAAAAGACAAAAAAAGAATGACCACACATTTCCCAAGAGAATGGCAGAGCACAGAATCAACATAGTATACAATGCAACAAGAAACTTGAAAACACACACATCCATTATCACAAAGTCAAAGGAAAACATGAAAACAAGGTAAAAACTTTGTAAGAACCTCATCACAAGATAAGTAATCACATTTCAATAATCAGTCTGAATATGAATGAACTAAATGCACCACTGAAAAGATACAGAATGGTGGACTGGATAAGAAACCATGACCCAACTATATATTGCATCCAGGAGACTCATCTCACTTCAAGGGAAGCACACACATTCAAAGTTAAAGGATGGAAAATGAACTTTCAGTCAAATGGGTCACAAATGAAAGCAGAAGTCATGATCACAATATCAAACAAAATAACCTTTAAGCTCTCTAAAATTTAAAACGATGAAAAGGACACTACATAGTGTTAAAATGAAATATCACAAGAAATATTCATCATATATGTATATGCACCCAACACAGGAGCACCAGCATTTATAAAGCAACTGCTAAATAAACTAAAAAAGATATTGGTTCTAACACGATTATAGCAGGGAACTTGAATACCCCACTAACAGGCCTAAATATATCATTGAGGCAAAAAATCAGCAAGGATATCCAAACCCTAAACTTGACACGACCAAATGGACTTAATAA
>NW_006959348.1:0-404 GCF_000164805.1 Carlito syrichta
AAACTTAGCCAGGCATGGTGGCATGCACCTATGGTTCCAACTACTTGGAACGCCAAGCTGGAAGGATTGCCTGAGTTCAGAGGTCACATCTGTGGTGTCTGTGAGACTGCCGCTGCACTCCTGCCTGGGTGACAGAGTGAGACTCCAACTCAAAAAACAAAAAAATCCCACTTATAGGTCACAACATGTGGCATTAGATTTTCTGTTCCTGAAACATAAGATTTGGACAAATGCCTGTTTTCATTCATTCTGGTCCTGAAAACAACACGACCTGTTTTGAGGGGCATCAACCTGCTTGTCATTCCTGCTTGGCCCTATTCCAACAGAAGCTGCAGTGACACTGGGTCCTGTCCAGTGAAGAAGGCATCATTTACATGCTTCTGTATCAACATTTTTCTTTTGAG
>NW_006959349.1:0-432 GCF_000164805.1 Carlito syrichta
TTAACTAGCTGAGTTAATTATCTAACTAGCTAGCTACCTAGCTAACATGCTGACTTAAATGATTAGCGGCCTAGCTTACTTAACCAGGTAGCTAACTAGTAAGCTTACTCATTTTCTCATGTGCTAGCTAGCTGATGTAATCATCTGACTTAACTCACTATCTGAAGAGCTACCTAGCTGACTCAATCAGCTGATTTGGCTCATTAGCTAGCTAGCTGACTTGCCTACTTAACTAGCTGACACAACCCATTTGCTAACTAACTAGCTAGCTGACTCAAACATCTGGCTTAACCAGTTAGTTAACTAGCTAACTACTTCACTCAACCTGCTGACTTAACTCATTAACTAACTAGCTAGCTTACTGTCTTAACCCTCTGACTAAATTAGAAAGCTGACTTAACTAGCTGACTTAACTATCTGACTTAAATACTT
>NW_006959350.1:0-760 GCF_000164805.1 Carlito syrichta
AAGAGATTCATGTGAATTTTAAAAATATCTGTGAGAAACAAATTGACACACTCTTTTTTTATAAACTGAACAGACAGTGCAGTATCTTTAATGGAACCACATAGTCCAGATTCTGCTGTGAATTTTGTACCTTAAGAGAATAATCTTAAAACACTTTCCCATTTTCTTTCATGTCCTATTTCCTCACTTATGTCATTCATTCATATGTGTGTAGAATATAGACTGCTTTGAAATGCTGTGGTTTTTCTACATGTTTTTGTTTTCTGTAGAATCCAACATTATAAGGCATACTGTAAGTTTTTCTCTTTTAAAAAAAATTTTAATGTATAGATGTGGGGTAATTCAGGGTTAGGTATAGAAACATTGATCATGCAGGTACCCCTGTTAATGAGGTATGCCCCTCCTCAGCTGCCAGTCCCAGCCCCCCACCAACAGTTTTGCATTACTGCCAATCACGTTAAGTTTTCCTCTTGATGATTGTTTATTTTGAAGCATCATGAACTTACTTGACCTGATGGGTTTAATGAAGGAAATTAAAGAGGAGTCTGTGAAAAGACATGGTGGTGAGTTGTATTGTGAAACAAGCAACAGATGTCTGCTGTCATCCCAACATCCTAATTTGGCCAGGATTGGCTCTTTTTTTTTTTGTCTTCTAGTTAATGCTATTCTCTTTAAGTTCTCTTGTAACTGATAAGGAGAGTTAGGGCTGAGTGGCTAATGAATTATATGCAGAATAACCTGGTTTTGGGGAGAAAATGTT
>NW_006959351.1:0-756 GCF_000164805.1 Carlito syrichta
TAGTTAATATAGATTTTAAATAAATTAGATAACCCATTTTTATTATAAAAAGTGTGGTTTAGTTTAGTTTGATTTAGGGGAGCCAGTGAAGTTTGAATTAGGCCAGCTGGTGTTAAGAGAGTGTAACCATAAAAGCAATTATTTCAATAAAAACTAGTTTAAATTAGCACAGAAGAGTAAAGTTAATAATTCATTATGTTGTTTTTGGGTTTAGACATTGAGTGATATTATTTCAAATGATGTACTGATAATACAATTGAGGGCACATAAAAAACTGGTTTGGGGGAACATTAAGCAAAAATAAAAATCCAAAAGACGATTTGTGATTGTTCTTCCTCATATTCTTCCTCATGTATAAAAAAGCATTTGCTTGACAGTGGGGGGTATCCTTTGACAATGGGGGGTGTCCCTTGTGCACCTAGACCTCTTCATGTGAAAGGTACTTGCTACCTTTTGTATCCTGTGCTGATGACTTTGGAGAGTTTGGGGATAAAAGCCCTCAGAAAACACTTAATAAGCGGCTTCTGCTCAACCTTAAACAGGAGTCCACTTTCTTTCTTCCCCCTAGTCACCGATGCCATCCCACTTCCAGGAAACTCTAAACCTTGTAGGAGCAGGATTCCCGCAAAGAACCAGTCACTGGGACAACCACCCCAAAGCAGTCAGTCACTGGAGCACTCATCATAGAGGTGAGCTGGTTACTGATGCACACTTCACAGTGAGCCACACATACCACAGAAAATTGCCAGGCAATGA
>NW_006959352.1:0-390 GCF_000164805.1 Carlito syrichta
AAGCTATCTAATTGTCTATCTAGCTGACTTAACTAGCTAGATAACTGGCTAATTAGCTGGCTAGCTGACTTAAGCATCTAGCTGATCAGTTAGCTGACTAGATAGCTGACTTAAATAGCTAGCTGACAAGTAACCTGACTACCTAGCTGACAGCTAGCTAGCTGAATAATTAGCTGACTTGCTAGCTGACTTAACTAGTTAGCTGGCTAGCTAGCTGATTTAACTAGCTGACTAGCTAGTTGGCTTGCTAGCTGGCTAGCTTGCTGACTTAACTAGCAAGATACTTGGTTGTCTAGAGGGCTAGCCAGCTGACTTAACTAGCTAGCTACCTGGCTGGCTAGTTGACAGGCAGCCAGTTAGCTAGCTAGAGGGCTGGCCAGCTGGCTAGCT
>NW_006959353.1:0-310 GCF_000164805.1 Carlito syrichta
AGTCAGCTGACAGTTGGGCTCACTCGCTGGTCGACTAGTTAAATCAGCTGACAAGATGGCTGACTAGTTATGTCAACTGACAATTTATTTCATTGACCGGCCAACTTGTTTAGTCAGCTCAACTGTCAGCTCACAAGCAGGCCAACTAGTAAAGTCAGCTAAATGGTCAACCTACTAGCCAGCCAACTAGTTCAGTTAGCTAACCCATCGTTCTACTAGTCAGCCAACATGTCAGCTGATAAATTAGCAGAGCTAACTAGTAAGCCTACTAGTTAGGCCACCTAAAAAGTTAGTCAAAATATCGGCCGAA
>NW_006959354.1:0-300 GCF_000164805.1 Carlito syrichta
CCAGACAACTCAGCAAGGCCTCATCTCTACCCTACATCCCAAATGAGCCGGGCGTGGTAGCACGCAACTGTCATTCTAGTTCCTTGGAAGGCTGGCAAAAGGCTCACTGAAGCCTGGCGGGCCAAGGCTGTTTAGGCCAGGAGAGAGCCACCACCATAAAGCCTGGGTGAAGGAGTCAGACTTTTACTGAAAGGAAAAAGGGGAAAAAAAGAAGAGCCACCATTTGTGTATGGAGTTGGTATCATCGTGAATAGACAGAGATCATTTGGGAATGAGTTCCCAACCTTGTGCCTAGAGTTC
>NW_006959355.1:0-849 GCF_000164805.1 Carlito syrichta
GGAGGCTCTGGGCATCCGCCCCTCAGAGATGCTGGTTCCATTTCTGGCTGAAGTCCTCTGTTGGGTCCCAGCGCCACTCTCGCTGTCTAGAGCCTGCCCTTTGGAACTTTGGAGCTCTGGAACTCCGGGTCCACCCTGGCTGAGGCACTCAGCGTGAGACCCCAAATCAGAGGATCCAGACAAGCGGAGAAAAACAGATCTGCTTAAACTGCCTTGCCATTCTCCAGGCAGAGACTTCCATTGCCCTGCCCACCTATCAACAAACTTTACCTCATTTCCTAAGGCCAGGTATTGCAGCGTGCGGGGAAGTTTTGGGTCCCTGCTCCCTCCAGCTCTCTCCCCGGCCCAGCACCCGGCACCGCAGGTCGCACAGGGAGGCTCTGAGCGCCCGCCCCTCAGAGACACCGGTTCCATTACTGGCTGAATACTCTGTAGGGACCCAGTGCCACTCTCGTCATTTACAGCCTGCCTTTTGGAACTTTGGAGCTCTGGAACTCCGGGTCCACCCTGGCTGAGGCACACAGCATGAGACCCCAAGCCAGAGGACCCAGACAAGCAGAGAAAAACAGACCTGCTTAAACTGCCTTGCCATTCTCCAGGCAGAGACTTCCATTCCCCGCCCACTTAGCAACAGACTTTACCTCAGCTCCTAAGGCACCAGTGTGAAACAGGAGACAAAGCCCCACCCCTATACTGCAATGGAAAACAAAAGGGAGAGGCTGGAATCGGAGATCACAGAAGTGACTCTAGTCTGATCGCTTATTTTGACCTATGATTTTATCATTGAAACTGTTGGTCTAGATGACGTTTGGTGTTAACTTCTGACTATACTGTTTCTTGATTTTTTGG
>NW_006959356.1:0-1151 GCF_000164805.1 Carlito syrichta
TTCGGGATTGAGGACACATATATCCCAGATTCCGTATTTATCCTGAGCAAGAGGCAGTGCAGTATCCATTATATGAAGACTGCCATTACCCAGATTCCTGCTTCACTCTCAGCAAGACACTGAGACATTTCCTGGTGATGTAGAATATAAGTTGTTTGGATAAGAATACTAAGACTAAAAGAAGTTTCTTGGGGAATTGAAATCCAAGATTCTTGGTTTACTTGTACAAGACACCCTTACAATGTGGGGACCTAGAAGCCCATTTCCTAATTAAACCTTATCAAGAGACCATGTAGATTTCTGCGAATGAGAATTCCATGAACCCAGATTCCCGTTTCATTATCAAAAAGATGCCCTGATTTTCCCTGTCGATGTGGATTACAAAACACGGTATCCAAAAGGACAGATGCCCAAGAGTTTCCTAGGAATGAGGAATCCATGGTTCCTGGTTACCTTTAAAAATACTTACTAAACATTTGGCAACTGCAAAACCCTCGGTCCTTCTCAAAATAAAAGGACAAACGGAAATTTAATACTTACGAGGTTCATCTAAAGACCAGAGTTACATTCAAATATGGCAAGATGATCCTTTTGGTCCTGTAATTCGGCCTTAGTTGTCCCGAGGAACCTAACGGACTTGTAGGGCCAGACACCCATTTACAACAATCAAGGAGACCGGAATGTTGCTGGAGTCCTGAATTGACTGATTTGTAATATCCACATGCTAAATAGCTTCATAACGTGAGGGGAGTTCGAAGCCATGATTCTTGTTTGTCCCATAGCAAGACGCCCTGAGAATTTTTTCATATTGAGGACTCGTGTAAAACAGACTCCTAATTCTTCCTTTGCTAGAGGCCATGTAGTGTCCTGTATATGAGGACTCCCTTAACCCAGATTCCTGTTTTGAAACCCTGATTCTTGTTTAACCCTTAGCAAGACGGCATGTCGTTTTTTTGGTTGTGTAACAGTGTAAAACAGATTCCTTATTTTTCTTTAGATAGAGTCCGCAAAGTTTCGTGTAATGAGGACTGTTAACCACATTCCTGCTTCGAATCCCTGAATCTTGTTTAGCCCTTACCAAGGCACGCTGTAGTTATTTTGGGATTGAGAATACATGTAACCCAGATTCCTTATTCTGTCTTGCAAAAGGC
>NW_006959357.1:0-2959 GCF_000164805.1 Carlito syrichta
ATAAGAAACCATGACCCAACTATGTACTGCATCCAGGAGACTTATCTCACTTCAAGGGAAGCACACACATTCAAAGTTAAAGGATGGAAAATGAACTTTCACTCAAATGGGTCACAAATGAAAGCAGAAGTCATGATCGCAATATCAAACAAAATAACCTTTAAGCTCTCTAAAATTTAAAACGATGAAAAGGACACTACATAGTGTTAAAATGAAATATCACAAGAAATATTCATCATATATGTATATGCACCCAACACAGGAGCACCAGCATTTATAAAGCAACTACTAAATAAACTAAAAAAGATATTGGCTCTAACACGATTATAGCAGGGAACTTGAATACCCCACTAACAGGCCTAGATACATCATTGAGGCAAAAAATCAGCAAGGATATTCAAACCCTAAACTTGACACGACCAAATGAACTTAATAAATACCTACAGATTATTTCATCCAACAACCATAGAATATGCACTCTACTCATCACAACATGAAACATACTCCATGATCAATTACATCCTTGGCCATAAATCAAGCATAAACAAATTTCATAAGGTTGAAGTCTTGCCATGCACATTTTCAGACCACAGTGAAATAAAAATAAATATCAAAACCAATAACATATCCCCAAAGCCCACAAAGACATGCACATTAAACAGCATGACACTGAACAACTACAAGGTCAACACTGAAATTAAAGCAGAATTTGAAAGAATCCTGGAAACAAATGAAAATAAAGAAACATCTTACCAAACCTCTGGGATGCCATGAAATCACTTCTAAGGGAGGAATTTATATCTCTAGGAGCACACATCAAAAAGCGAAAAGATCACAAATGGAGAGCTTAACAAATCACCTAAGGGAGATGGAAAGAAAAGACCACAAAAGCTCCAACTTTAGCAGAAGAATTCAAATCACAAAAATGAGAACCCAAATACAGGACATAGAAGACAAAAATATCATTGAAGATATCAACCAAACAAAAATCTGGTTCTTTGAAACAATTTACAAGATTGACGGGCCCCTAGAGAGAATGACCAAGAAAAACAGAGAAAAAGCCCAAATAACCACAATCAGACATACAAAAGATCAAATTACAATGGACCCCAAAGAAATACAAAAAGTTTATCAGAGATTACTATGTACGCCTATATGGAAACAAACTTGATAATGTAAGTGAAATAGAAAGATTTTCTGACATCACACAAGCTCCCAAGTTGAATCTAGAATACATTGAGACACTATGTAGACCAATAAAAACCCAAGAAATTGACTCTGTCATACGAAAATTACTACAAAAAAAGTCCTGAACTGGATGAATTTCCAGAAGAATTCTACAAAATGTACAAGGAGGAACTAGTTCCAATCCTATTGAAAGTATTCCAGGCAATTGAAAGATGGAATTCTCCCCAAATCATTTTATGAGGTGAACATCACACTAATACCCAAACTGAGTAAATATCCAACAAAAAAAGAGAACTATATACCAATACCCCTTAAGAACATAGATGCAAACAATCATCAACAGTATTCTAAAAAATTGGATCCAAAAACACATCTCAAAAATTATCCACTATAAAAAAGTTGGAGTCACCCCCAGGATGCCGACTGGTTCCACTTTCACAAGACCATAAATGCAATTAAATATATCAACAGAGGTAAAAACAAAAACATTATGACTATATTATTAAACAGAAAAAACTTTTGATAAAATCAAACATCCCTTCTTGATAAAAACCCTCAAAGACCTAGGTACAGAAGGAACATACTACAATATAATAAGTGCCATCTATGATAAACCCACAGCTAACATATTGCTAAATGGACAGAAACTGAAAACACTTCTCCTGAAAACTGCAACAAGACAAGGCTGTCCACTCTCACCCCTCTTGTTCAATATTGAATTGGAAGTCCTAGCTCAGACAATTAGACAAAAGAAGGAAATCAGGGGTAACCAAATAAGAAAAGAGAAAGTAAAGTTATCCCTCTTTGCTGATGATATAATCCTAAACGTTGAAAATCCAAGAGAATCTGTCAAAATAATGCTGGCACTGATACATGACTTTGGCAAAATATCAGAGTACAAAATAAATGTGCAAAAGACAATTGAATTCCTATACACCAAGAACAAGCAGGCAGAGACCAAAATAAAAAGCACAATCCCAATCACAATAACAATAACAAAAAAAAAATTAAAAACTTTGGCATCTTCCTATCAGAGAAGTGAAAGACATTTACAATGAGAACCTCAAAACACTGTTCAAAGAAATCCAGGAAGACACAAACAAATGGAAAAATATTCCATGCTCATGGATCAGAAGAATCAACATTGTTAAGATATTCATCCTACCAAAGGAACTCTAAAGATTAAACGCAATACCCATTAAGTTACCATTATCATTCTTCTCAGACCTGGAAATAACAATACAGAAATCCATATGAAAACATAAACGATGACGAATAGCCATAACAATCCACAGCAAAAGAAATAAAGCAGGAAGTATCATACTTCCAGACTTCAGATTTTAATATAAGACTGCAGTAATCAAAACAGCCTGGCATTAGTACAAGAAACGGCACATAGACCAATGGAACCGGATAGAGATTCCAGAAGCAAAGCCTCAATTCCTCAACCAACTCATCATTGACAAAGCCTTCAACAGCAACCATTGTGTAGAGGAGAACCTATTCTGTAAATGGTGCTGGGAAAACTGGCTGACCACATGCAGAAGATTGAAACAGGACCCCTTCCTATCATCATACAAAAATTAACTCTACAGGTATCAAGGACCTAAATGTAAGACCTCAAACTATAAGAATGTTAGAAAAACGCATGACAGACTGTTATGGAAATTTGGAACTGACAACTAATTTCTATTCAGAACCCTAAAGGCCAAAACCTTAAGAATAAGATAGAGAAGTGGGACCTCATCAAACTAATGAGCTTCTGCAAAGA
>NW_006959357.1:4166-4887 GCF_000164805.1 Carlito syrichta
GAAAACTTATAATACTATTAAGAAAACTATTGGCAGTAATGGAAAACAGACACAGGAGTGGGGGTTGACAGTTGAGGGAAACTGCTAGGGAAGGGAGGGCATACCTCATCGTAAAAGGGTACCTGCATTTATCACTGTTTATATACCTAACCCTGACTTGTACTCCACATCTCTATAATAAAAAAGAACTATAAAATAATTTTTAAAGTACAAAAGGTGCTTTTTAAAAGAGATGAGAAAAAAAAGTAAAAAGCTAGAAATATGATAAGCACTGCAAAAAGGGTAGCTGGAAAAGGAAATAAAAATCCCCCTTAGACAAACTCTAGGTATCAAAAAGGACAAACTAAAGGAAAGTTTAATTTAAAAGACAATAAATAGGAAATTTAATCAAAAGAGAGCTGAATGATTTTATAGTAAGAAATCAGGGCATTTAAAGAGGTATTCCCCTGAATTAAAAAAATATATATATTTATCTTATAGCACTAGATGCAAAATAGGAAGGACATGGGTTCCCCTTTATCAGATTCCACCAGGAACACTTAATAAAGTTAAAGCTGGGGCCTAATGAGAAAAATAGCCATGTTTCTCATAATATTGGGGCAGCTTGCTTTTTCCTAATCTTCTAACCTCAAACTATTCAATTTTTAGTAGAAAAGTTTCTCATTTCCTGAGTAAAAGAAGAGGGATTTCAGGTTTCTATAGTAGAACTCATAATTATAAA
>NW_006959358.1:0-796 GCF_000164805.1 Carlito syrichta
CTAGGCCACCAAATCAGACGCTGTCTCCAAAAGCATTGGGACCATACACAGATTCTCAACTGCGCATGGTTTGTTCACAGGGTGATTTGCTTTAGAGCCAGGAAAAATGGGATTGAGGGAGCAGAAATGTCCCCAGGTGACTGATATGTCCCTGAACTTTCTTGGCCGAAGGTCCTCATTGACAAGTCGGAAGATTGGCCTGCCTTAGGAACATTTCTCACCTCAGAGAGGAGAGCCAACAGAAACCCAGTCAGGGAACCTCGGGAACTCCCACACCAAAGTGAGAGCAGCCATTGGGGAGGTTGGGGCTATAAGGTGCCGAGCTTGGAGGATCCCACATTTGGGTGGCAGGGGAAAGGATTGAGTGCAGAAAGATTGCAAGATAATGGATTTCTTTCTTTCATTCCTTCTTTCTTTTTCTTCCTTCCTTTCTTTCTTTTTTTTCTTTCTTTTCCTTCCTTCCTTCCTTCCTTCCTTCCTTCCTTCCTTCCTTCCTTTCTTTCTTTCTTTCTTTCTTTCTTTCTTTCTTTCTTTCTTTCTTTCTTTCTTTCTTTCTTTCTTTTCTTTCCTCTCTAGGTTGCCCAGGCTGCACTGAAACTGCACAACTTGGGCCATTCTCTGGGCCTGGGCCTCCCTAACTGCTGCCATCACAGGCTTTCCATTTGGCCGACATCCTGGTCTTCCTGCCTGGTCTTGAACTCTGGCTTGAGGTGATCCTCCCACTGATGACTGCCCTCAATCAGTTTACTGGTTTGGCTTGCATTCGAGGAGAGTGATTGTTATTGGTGTCCAGCCT
>NW_006959359.1:0-5493 GCF_000164805.1 Carlito syrichta
CGAGGTCTTGAGTAAGGGAACCAGGAATCTTGGATTCCAGTTCCCAAAGAACGTTAGGAAGTCATTCACTTGATATACAAAAAACTGGAATTCTCGATGACCAGGGACAGTCTCGGAATCCTGCAGAGTGAAGCAGGAAGTTGGGTAATGGAGGTCGACATATACAGGAAACTAAACGTCATTTCGCTAAGGGAGTGTAAAGAATCTTCCTTAAATGAGTCCTCAATCCCAAAACCTACAGGCCGTCTTCCTAAGACGTAACCACGAATCAGGTTATTGAAGAAGTAATCTGGGTAATGGTATTCCTCACATAAAGGAAACTTCACTTCCTATTGCTAAGTAAGAATAAGGAATCTGCGTTTCTCGGGTCCTCAATCACAAAAATCTACAGAGCATCTTGGAATGTTCTAAATACAATCAGAGTTTTGAAGCAGAATGTATCTAATGAGAGTCCTAATATACAGCAATATACACAGCCCCTTGCCAAGGAAGAAAAAGAATCGGGGTTATAGTAGTCCTCAGTCCATAAAATCAAAAGGCCATCTGCTGTGGACTAAACAAGAATCACGATTTAGAAGCTGGATCATAGGTAATAACAGTCCTCATATGCAGAATCTATATGATCTCTAGCTAAGGAGAAATAAGAAACCTCTTTTACACGGTCCCTCCGTCAAGATAACTACATGACATCTTGCTAATGGCAAAACAAGAATCAGGGTTTCCAAAGAGGATTCTGGGGAAAGGGAGTCCTCATATACAGGACATTACATGGACCCTCGGTAAAGACGAATAAGGAATCTGTGATACACAAGTCCCGAATCCAAAAAATTCTCAGGGTGTCTTGCTGCGGTATAAACAAGAATCAAGGCTTCGAGCTCATCTCATGTTTCAGAGATATTTGGCTTGTGGGTATTATGAATCAGTCATTTCAGGATTCCAGCAACATTCTTGTCCTCCTGAGAGTTGTAATCGTGTATATGGTAGTACAAATCCCTTAAGTTCATCGGGAAAATTAAAGCCTGACTACCGGAAAAAGTATCATATTGCTGTAATTGGATGTAACTTTGGTCTTGAGATGAACTTGGTAATCCTTATATTTCCGTTTGT
This sequence comes from Carlito syrichta, assembly GCF_000164805.1. Lineage (NCBI taxonomy): Eukaryota > Metazoa > Chordata > Mammalia > Primates > Tarsiidae > Carlito > Carlito syrichta. The sequence goes on from NW_006959359.1 coordinate 1,108, forward strand.
ACTTTATTTGTAGAGGGGCCGAATGTTTTGCAGCTGCCAAATATTTACTAAGTATTATTAAAATGTATCCAGGATCCATGGATTCCACGTCCCTAGTAAACTTCTGGGCATCTGCATTTTTGTACATAGAGTTTTGGAATCCACATAGACAGGGAAGTTCAGGTCATCTTGCTGAGAACGGAAATGGAATCCGGTTCTTGGAGTTCTCTATCGCCTAAATCTATAAAGTCTCTTGATATGGTTTAATCAGCAATCTGGGCTTCTATGTCGCCAATTTTTTAGTGTGTCTTTTGAAAAAAGACCAGGAATCTTGGGTTCTAATTCCTCAAGAACTTTATGGGAGTCTTTCTCTTGATATCCAAGCAACTGAAATTCTAGGACACCAGGAAATATCTTGACGTCTTGCTGTGAATGAAGCAGGAATTTCAATAATGGGAGTCCTCGTATACAGAACACTACACGACCTTTTGCTACAGAAGAATAAGTAATCTTGGTTACACGAGGCCTCCATCCCAAAAACCTACAGACCGTGTTGCTAATAGATAATCACCATTCAGGTTTGGGAGTAGGAATCTGGATAATGGGAGTCCTCATATACAGGAAACTGCACTATCTATTGCTAAAGGAGAATAAGGAATCTGGTTTACACGTGTCCTCCATCCCAATAAAATTTCAGTGTTTCTTACTCAGGACAAAACATGAATTTGAGTTTTTGAAGCATAAACTAGGAAAATGAAATCCTCATATACAGGCATATGCACTGAAATTTCTTATGAAAGTATACGGAATGTGGGTGACATGTTTTCTCAATCTCTAAAAAATTATACGGCGTCTTGCTAAGATCTAAACAAGAATCCAGCTTTTGACGCATGTATCTGTGAACAGGAGTACTCATATACAGGTAACTGCAAGGCTCTTGCTAAAAATAAGGGATCAGGTTTATATGAGTCCTAAGTCTTGAAAATCTGCAGGGCATCTTGCTGACGACTAAAGACGTATCAGGGATTCGAGGCATGAATGTGGGTAATAGCAATCCTCATATACAGGAAATTACATGTTCTCTTGTTAATAAAAGAAGAAATCTGTGTTCCACGGTTCCTCTTTAAAAAATCTACACGACTTCTTACTAAGGGCTAAACAAGGATCAGGGTTTCGAAACAGGAATCAAGAAAAAGAGAGTCCTCACATACAGGCACTACATGACCTCCAACAAAGTACGAATAAAAAATCATTGTTGTACGCGCCCTCAATCCAAAATTTCCCAGGTTTTCTACTATGGGACAAACAAGAAACAGATCTTCGAGCTCCCCAAATGTTTCTGAGCAATTTAGCATTCGGATATTATGAATCGGTCATTTCAGGACTCCAGCAACATTCTGGTCCTCTTAAAAGTTGTAAATTGTATTGGACACTCCAAGTCCGTTATGTTCCTCAGAACAACTAAGGCTATATTCCAGGACAAAAAGAATCTTCTTGCCATATTTGGATGTAACTCTGGTCTTAAGGTGAATGCTGTAATGGTTTCCTTTCCGTGTCTCTTTTTATTTTGAGGTGGGACAAGGGTTTTGCACTTGCCAAATATTTACTACGTACTTTTAATGGTAACTAGGAATCATGGAATGCACGAACCTAGTAAACTTCTGGGCATCTGCCTTTTGATATACCGAATTTGGAATCCAAATCGACAGGAAAAATCAGTTAATCTTACTGAGAATAATAAGGAAATCATGTTCTAGGCATTCTCATTTTCCGGAATCTACAGGGCCTCTTGATAAGGTTTAATCAGCAATCTGGTCTTCTGGGTCCCAACATTTTCATAGCTATTTGCTCCGCGATATGCTAAATCTGTCATTCCATATCCTCAGGATCTTTCTGGTCCTCTTGTTAGTTGTAATCAAGGATTTGGCCCTAGAAAACCTTTTGTTTCCTGGGACCATCTACGACCATAATCATATTCCCCAGAATCAAAAGGTATACTGGTAAAAAATTCCTCGATTCATGTGACCTCAAAGTATAGAAAATTCTTGTGGGTGGGAGTTAGGAATGGAGGTTTTGGGTTTGGACTATTCCACATTTTGGGAAGGTCTTGTGAAGGGGAACCAGGAATCTTGAATTCCAGTTCCCAAGAAAAATATGAACGTCTTTCTCTGGATATCGAGAAAACTGGAATCTCGGTCACCAGGAACTGTGTCGGCATCCTGTAGAGTGAAGCAGGAAGCTGGGTGATGGATGTCATCTTATACAGGAAACTACACATCATATTGCTAAGGAACTATAAGGAATCTTCCTTATATGTGTCCTCAATCCCAAAAATTACATGCTGTCTTCCTAAGACATAACTACGAATCAGGTTTTGGAAGTGGGAATCTGGGTAAAGGGAATCCTCACATAAAGGAAACTTCACTGCCTATTGCTAAGTAAGAATAAAGAATCTGCGTTACTCAAGTCCTCAATCCCAAAAAAGCTTAAGGTCATCTTGCTATGGGCTAAACATGAATCATGGTGTTTTCAAGCATGAATCTGGAAAATGCTGTCCTTATTTACAGGCAACTACATGACCTTTTGCTAAGAAACAAAAGAGAATCTGGGTTACAGGAGTCCTCAATCCCAAAAATCTACAGAGCATCTTGGAACGTTCTATATAGAATCAGAGTTTAGAAGCAGGATGTATCTAATGAGAGTCCTAATATACTGAAAAATACACAGCCCCTTGTCAAGGAAGAAAAAGTTTCGTGGTTATAGCAGTCCTCAGTACTTAAAGTCAACAGGCTATCTACTGTGGGCTAAACAAGAATCAGGGTTTAGAAACTGGAACATAGGTAACAGCCGTCCTTATATGCAGAATCTATATTATCTCTAGCTAAGGAGAAGTAAAAAACCTCTTTTAAACGGTTCCTCTGTCACAATAACTACATGACATCTTGGTAATGACAAACCAAGAATCAGGGTTTCCACACATGATTCTGGGTAAAGGGAGTCCACATATACAGGACATTACACAGCCCTTCAGTAAAGAGAAATAAGGAATCTGTGATACACTATTCCATATATGAAAAATTATCAGGGTGTCTAGGTGCGGTATAAACAAGAATCAAGGCTTCGAGCTCGTCTCATGATTCAGACATATTTGGCTTGTGGGTGTTATGAATCAGTCATTTCAGGACTCCAGCAATGTCTGGTCCTGTTGAGAGTTGTAATCGAGTATCTGGTGATACAAATCCCTTAAGCTCCTCATGACAATTAAAGCCAGATTCCCGGGAAAAAAGTATCATACTGTCGTATTTGGTTGTGACTTTTGTCTTAGGATGAACTTGGTAATCCTTAAATTTCCGTTTGTACTTTATTTGTAGAGGGTCCGAGGGCTTTGCAGTTGCCAAATATTTAGTACGAATTATTAAAGTGTAACCAGGATCCATGAATTCCACGTCCTAGGAAACATCTGGGCTTCTGCATTTTTGTACACAGAGTTTTGGAATCCACATGAACAGGAAAATTCAGGGCATCTTGCTGAGAACAGAAAGGGAATCCGGTTCTTGGAGTTCTCTATTTACAAAGTATCTTGATAAGGTTTAATCAGCAATCTGGGCTTCTATGTCGCCACTTTTTAAGTGTATCTTTTGAAAAGGGACCAAAAGTCTTGGGTTCCAATTCCTCAAGAACTTTATGGGAGTCTTTCTCTTGATATCCAAGCAACTGGAATTCTAGGTTACCAGGAAATATCTAGGCGTCTTGCTGACAATGAAGCAGGAACTTCAATAATGTGAATACTCATATACAGATCACTACATGACCTGTGGCTATGGAAGATAAGGAAACTTGTTTACACGAAGCCTCCATCCCAAAAATATACAGACCGTCTTGCTAAGAGATAAAACTCATTTAGGTTTTGGCAGTAGGAATCTGAATAGTGGGAGTCCTCATATACAAGAAACTACACTATCTATTGCTAAAGGAGAATAAGGAATCTGGTTTACACGTGTCCTCCATCCCAAGAAAACTTCAGTGTTTCTTGCTAAGGGCTAAACACGAATTTGGGTTTTTGAAACATAAACTATGGAAATGAAATGCTCATATACAGGCAAATGCACTGACTTTTCCTAAGAAAGAATAAGGAATGTGGTGAAATGTTTTCTCAATCTCCAAAAAAATATACGGCATCATCCTAAGATTTAAACAAGAAACAAGCTTTCGACGCATGTATCTGTGAACAGGAGTATTCGTATACAGGTAACTTCATGGCTGTTGCTAAAAATAAGGAATCTGGTTTACACGAGTCCTCAGTACTGAAAATCTACAGGGCATCTTGCTGACGGCTAAAGAAGAATCAGGGAATCGAGGCATGAAAGTGGGTAATAGCAATCCTCATATACAGGAAAATACATGACC
>NW_006959359.1:5610-7608 GCF_000164805.1 Carlito syrichta
AAACAGGAATCAAGGGAAAGAAGAGTCATCACATACAGGACACTACATGTCCTCCAACTAAGTGCAAATAATGAATCATGGTTGTACGCGCCCTCAATCAAAAAAATTCCCAGGTTGTTTGCTGTGGGACAACAAGAAAGAGATCGTCGAGCTCCCCAAATGTTTCAGAGCAATTTAGCATTCGGATATTATGAAGCAGTCATTTCAGGACTCCAGCAACATTCTGGTCCTCTTAAAAGTTGTAAATGTTATTGGGCACTCGAAGTCCGATTGGTTCCTCAGAACAACTAAGGCCAGATTCCAGGATAAAAAGAATCTTCTTGCCTTATTTGGATGTGACTCTGGTCTTAAGGTGAACCCTGTAATACTTCCCCTTCCATGTCTCTATGTATTTTGAGAAGGGACAATTGTTTTGAACTTGCCAAATGTTTACCATGTACTTTTAATGGTAACCAGGAATCATGGAATCCACGTACCTAGGAACCTTCTGGGCATCTGTCTTTTCATATACTGAATTTGGGTTTAAATTGACAGGAAAAATCAGGTCATCTTACTGAGAATAAAAAGGAAATCCGGTTCTAGGAGTTCTCATTTTACGGAATATACAGGGCCTCTTGATAAGTTTTAATCAGGAATGTGGGCTTCTGAGTCCCTACATTTTCAGAGCTACTTGCTCCGTGGGTATGCTAAATCTGTCATTACAGAACCTAAGGATCTTTCTGGTCCACTTGTTAGTTGTAATCAAGGATTTGGCCCCAGAAATCCTTTTGTTACCTGGGACCATCTGCGATCATAATCATATTCCCAAGAATCAAAAGGTATATTGGTACAAAATTCTTCAATTCAGGTGACCTCAGAGTACAGAAAGTTCTTGTTGGGCAGGTAGGAATTGGGGTGTTGGGATTGGAATATTGAACATTTTGGGGAGGTCTTGTGTAGGGGAAACAGGAATCTTGGAATCCAGTTCCCAAAAAACATTATGGACGTCTTTCTCTTGATATACAAAATCTGGACTTTTGGTCAAAAGGAACTGTCTCGGAATCCTGCAGATTGAAGCAGGAAGTTGGGTAATGGAGGTCGACATATACAGGAAACTACACGTCATATTGCTAAGGACGTATAAAGAGTCCTTAATCCCAAAAACTACAGGCCATGTCCCTAAGACATAACCACGAATCAGATATTTTAAGTAGGAATCTGGGTAATGGTAGTCCTCACATAAAGGAAATTTCAATGCCTATTGCTAAGTAAGAATAAGGAATCTGCGTTTCTCGGGTCCTCAATCCCAAAAATCTACAGAGCTTCTTGGAAAGTTCAAAATAAAATCAGAGCTTCGAAGCAGGATGTATCTAATGAGAGTCCTAATATACAGCAATATACACAGCCCCTTGCCAAGGAAGAAAAAGAATCAGGGTTATAGCAGTCCTCAGTCCATAAAATCAACAGGCCATCTGCTGTGGGTTAAACAAGAATCAGGGATTAGAAGCTGGATCATAGGTAATATCAGTCCTCCAATGCAGAATCTATATGATCTCTAGCTAAGGAGAACGAAGAAACCTCTTTTACATGGCTCTTCCATCAAGATAACTACATGACATATTGCTAATGGCAAAACAAGAATCAGGGTTTCCAAAAAGGATTCTGGGGAAAGGAAGTCCTCATATAAAGGACATTACATGGCCCCTCAGTAAAGAAGAATAAGGAATCTGTGATACACAAGTCCAGAATCCGAAAAATTCTCAGGGTGTCTTGCTGCGGTATAAACAAGAATCAATGTTTCGAGCTCATCTCATGTTTCAGAGATATTTGGCTTGTGGGTATTATGAATCAGTCATTTCAGGACTCCAGCAACATTCTTGTCCTCCTGAGAGTTGTAATCCGGTATCTGGTAGTACAAATTTTTTAGTTCATCGGGAGCATTAAGGCCAGACTATCGGAAAAAAGTATCATATTGCCATATTTGGATGTAACTTTGGTCTTAAGATGAACTTTGTAATC
>NW_006959360.1:0-810 GCF_000164805.1 Carlito syrichta
CAACCACATACTATTTTACACTTTCTTTAGTTTAGAAACTTTTGGGTGCTTTTAGTATTATGTAACAGACTTTAAGCCGTGTTTCTAACAGTATTTCAACATCGCTTTAGCTAAGATCATTGTCAACTTTCCAGAAATTTAATTTATCTGAATTTTTATACTAATGAGGAGCCCAAATACTTACTACTTTGTAAATTTCCGTGTTATTTTTCTTTATATATATTGGGCCCCAAATTCTCTTTTTTCTGTGTGCCTGATTTTAAATGCTTGGTGATTAAAAGTATCAGATTAATCAGATAGTTTTTTGCAGAATACAGCATTATGTCTTAGGTAGAGAAAATACTAGGGGATTCAATGGAAATACCCTTTTAAAGATATAAATTGGGTTAAAATATAAAGTCAATGTGATTTTATATTTTCTTCAAATACATAAGGGAAACTTTTCTCTAAGGGTTGCGCATCTGTAACATTTATTCAAAATTAACAAGCAGAAAATACTCAGTGCACCAAAAAAATGTACCCAAATATTCAGAATGGAAAAAGCTGTATTAAATTACGATACTGTTTTATTTTCTAAAAATTTTAAGATTTATTCGGCATTCTGCCTTTGGAATAGCACTTAGGTACACTGAATCTCAAGGTTAATTTATCTAAGAATGATATAGAACTGGAATCTCAACAAGTTTCAATTTAGGCAAAATAAAACATTCAGAATTTTTGTGAGAAACCGTGTAGTTGTCAATTTTGAAGGCAGAATTATACCATGTAGTCTAACGTATTAAAAGGAAAAGGAGTTATCATTGGAGTATT
>NW_006959361.1:0-932 GCF_000164805.1 Carlito syrichta
GTCAGACTACCTACCAGGGAAAACCAATCAGAATAGCAGAAGACCTATTGGCAGAAACACTACAAGCAAGAAGAGACTGGAATCCAATATTTAAAATCCTCAAAGATAAACAATTTCAAACAAGAATTTTCTACCCAGTCAACCTCAACTTTATCAGTGATGGAGAATTAAAATCCTTCCCAGATGTCCAACCCCTAGATTTGCAGCTTCTTGACCAGCTCTATAGGAGACACTTAAAAAGGTATTAAGCACAGAAGAAAGAAAAAAAAAGAATGATCACATACTTCCAAAGAGAACAGCAGAGACAGAATCAACAGAAAATATAGCACAACAAGAAACTTGAAAACACACACACACACACACCAACCCCAAAGCCAAAGAAAGCAAGCAAAGAAAAAACTTTATTAGAATCTCATGATAGCAATAAACAATCACATTTCAGTAATCAGCCTGAATGTTAATGGACTGAAAGCACCACTGAGAAGACACAGAATGGCAGACTGGATAGGAAACCTTGACCCAATTATTTTCTGCATCCAAGAGACTCATCTCAATACAAAGGATGCACACAGACTCAAAGTTAAAGGATGGAAAATGAGTTTCCAGGCAAATGGATCACAAAAGAAGACAGGAGCTGTGATCTTAATATCAGACAAAACAGCCTTAAGATATCAAAAATTTTAAAGATTCAAAAGGACACTACATAAAAATAAAAATTTCAATCCATCCTCAAGAAAATCCATCCTAAACATATATGCAACCAACACAGGAGCACCAGCATTTATAAAGAATTTATTAAGTAAACTAAAAAAAAAAAAAAAAAAAAAAAAAATTGACTCTAATGCTATTACAGCAGGGAAATTCAATACCCCACTAACAGCCCTAGATAGATCATTGAGTCAAAAACTCAGTAAGGAGATCCAGAACCTAAA
>NW_006959362.1:0-3049 GCF_000164805.1 Carlito syrichta
CCTATACACAAAAATCAATTCTAAATGGATCAAAGACTAAATGTAAAATCTCAAATTAAAGAATCTTAGAAAACACAGGAGACTTTATTTTTCAATGCATTTGCCCATTCTATGATGGGTGATTTACAAAAGCACCTGCCCACACCACACCAAATGTTCAGCAGCTTTTGACCAAAACCAGCATGACTCTGTGCCCCACCTTCCCTACTCACTCAATCTCAACCTGAGAGGTTTTTGTTTTTTGGTTTTTTTTGCTTCCCTGAATGAAAAAAATTCCTCAAAAGGAAGTATTTTGCTGATGTGGAAGATGTAAAACAAAAAATGGCAGAAGTACTAAATAAGGCATCCAAATCGACGAGTTCAAAAGTTGTTTTGACCAGTGGAAAAAGCATCTCAATAGGTCTATTGCATCAAACAGAGTACTTTGAAGGTGACTGAAATTTAAACATGTAACAATTAATACACAATTTTTTAATAAATAAACTCCACTTTTTTTTGGAGAGGTCTCCCCTAGTAGGATACTAGAGTGTAAAATTTAAAAAAGCAAAATTGTGTACTAATTTAGCATTTCTTTTTTTGTTTTATTTTAGAGTTGTAAGGTACAAGTGAAGATTTACTATATAAGTAAGTTGCATACACAGGTGAGTTCTATGCTTCTAGCTGGCCCTTTCTCCCCTGATAGTGGACCGGGTACTCGGTGTGTTGCCAAATGCCCCCTCCCTCTTTCCTGTGTCCCTCTCCTAGCAGTGTCCAGCATCTCCCAATCCCATCCTTGTGCTAGTGTGACCAGTGATTAGGGCCTGCTTATGTGGGAGAACATGTGGCTTTTGTTGGAGTTCACTTAGTATGATGATCTCCAGCTGCATCCAAGTTGCTGCAAAGGTCATGATTTTGTGCATTCTTTTTTGTGTGTGAATTCATTCTCATATCAACTCAAAGAAAGTGACAACTTGAGTTCTTGGAAGAAGGCTGATGGTACCAAGTGCAGGTGTGACTTGAAGTATGTGGTAAGATAAGGATATTTGGAAAAAAGTATGTAGGACTTCAAGTTATCTCTACAAATGAAATGGCAAAGAATAAAGATATCTTAATCTTCTGAGATACAAAAATAGTGCTAGATCAATGTGTTTTACAATAGAATGTGATTGGGGGTTTGGAAGGAAAGCAGAGCTATCATTCATGAGTATACAGTGGGAACTTCTTACAGAACCTAGAGAGTTTGTATGATTGTTCTAATGGTGCCATAGCCCACTACATTAGCTGGAAGAGTTTAGAGAAAGGTGGAACTCAATGGCTTCCCCCTGCTGCCACTCCCCAATACCCCTCAGTGCCTATTTAAATACTAGTGTGATTACGAGGGTAGATCATCTTTAGCCGGATAGTTCCCTACATATATATCTTTCACCTAGATTCAATGTTGAGGATTTTTTTTTTCAGAGTCTCACTGTCACCCAGGCTGGAGTGCAGTGGTATGCTCAGGATCACCGCAGCCTCTACCTGCTGGGCTCAAGTGATTCTTCTGCCTCAGCCCTCCAAGTAGCTGGAACTACAGGCGCACACCATCATGCCCAGCTAACTTTTTGATTTATTATTGAGATAGGTCTTGCCAAGTTGCCCAGGCTAGTCTCAAACCCTGGGCTCAGGCAATCCTCTAGCTTCTACCTCCCAAAGAGCTGAGCCACTGCACCTGGCTGAGGATTTTTAAAAAGGCTTTTCTCTCTAAAAAGAAAGTCAAAAAATACACACTCAGGATCATTTTGTGGAAGAAATACAAATGTAAGCCTGGAACAAAGGCATAAAACATAACATTATCCTCATAATTATATATTTACATATTCCCCTACTGTTTCTTGACATTCTATGGCCCAGGTTCATGGGTCTATTATCAAATATTCTTGACCATTCATAGAATCATGTAGACTAATTGTTAACCACACTCAATTTTTATTACTTAATACTTGTTCAAATATTTTTAAAAGCTTTTCGCCCTATTAAAAGAAAAAATAATGTAAAATCCTCAGATTGGCGGTTGATGGCCTCACCTTTACTCAGTGAAGGTACCGAACCGAATGGTCACCTTCCTTTATGTGGGTACTGGTCCATCTGCCTCCTTTCTGCTTCCCAGTGCTCTGGCCTTTTTCATCCTGCCTAGTGGCCAAAGCTTAGACTGGTGGGAGTCACTTCCAACTGGATGGTGGAGTTGTAGGGTTGGGATCAACGCCAGGGGAGTGATCCACGTCTGCCTCCCAGTCTTGGACTGTACTGGCCTATCCCCTTCAAGTCTGGGCCACTGGGCAGCAAGACGGGAGCACCGCAAAAGGCCATCGTTGGGCTCCGTCCTAACGTCCCAGACACTCTAAGGCCAGGGTGGGTGTGTGTTTGGGCGGGGGGGACGGTGCCCGGCACCACGACCCAGGGAACGATCCCCGAGCTCGCTCGGCAGTCCCGGACTTGGGGGAGGGTCCTGGGCAGGGAAGGAGTCTGGGCGCGCGACGAGGCTGCAGGGCGCCGGAGCGATCTGACCGGGGAGCGAGAGCTAAAGCTTGCGAAGCGCGCCGAGTTCCCGCGCCCGCTGCCGCAGCCACGAGCTGACGCCAAGCGGAGCCCGCACGGCCTCAGGGCGGGAGCGGCGGGGGGCGGAGCGGGCGGCGACCGGGGGCTGGGCGGGGCGGTGTCTCCACGCGCTGCGCAGACGTTGCGCGCACCTTGAGGATTCCTCGGTGCTGGGCGCGCTGCTATGGCGCTTTCCCGACCTGCGGCTTCTCACAGGCTCCGGCCGGAGGGAAGGAGGGGTGAGAGGAGGAGGAGGAGGCGAGCGATCAGTCGCCGCAGCTGCAGAGCCGGAGCCACAGGAGGAGGCGGAGCGGGAGACGCCGCAGCCACCCTGGACGCCGCCGCCGCCCGTAGCCGCGGGGCTGCTCCGAGTCCCGTCGGGGCTTGAGGACTTGCGGGGGCGCCGGCAGCGCCTGCAGAGACAGCTGAGCCCTGCGCCGCTCCCCTCCCTCCCGGCCGCCTTGGCTGCCAGCGGCCGGAGATGCCCGGCACCACC
>NW_006959363.1:0-1206 GCF_000164805.1 Carlito syrichta
CTGGGACACCTATCTCAAAGGAGTGATGGTCACTATGGCACAAGATATGAGGAGGCCCAGTAAGTGATGCACCCACCACAGAAGAGGACTAGTCCACGTTGCCACTGGTTATAAAAGAGGATCACCCGCCAGGGCACAAGTCACTGAAAAGGCCCACTCACTGGGGCACCCATAACGGAGGAGGACTAGTCACTGTTCACCAAATAGGGAGGAGACCCTGGCACTGGTGGTGAGATCATAGAGCAAAGCTAGACAATGAGGCACCTATCACAGAGGAGGATTATTTACTGGGATATTTCTCACTGAGAAGAGCCACTCATTGGGCACACATCCTTTAGGAGTGCTAGTATATGGGGCACATATTATAGAGGAGATTCAGTCACTGGGACATCTATCAGAAGAGATCCAGTCATTAGGACACCAATTGTAGAGTAGACCCAGTGACTGGAAGATCCATCAGAGAGGAGGCCATTCACTCTGTCAATCTTTATAACGGAGGTTCAGTCAATGGACCCTCTATACAGAGACCCTCTTGTTGGGACACCCAACACAGAAGAGAGTAAATTACAGGGGCACCCAACACTGAGAAGACCAGTTACTGGGATACCCATACTGATGAATGTCAGTCACTCATGAGCCAATTACAGGACAGGTCAGTCAATGAGACACCAAACATATAAGGAAGAACAATCACTGAGGTGCCCATCACAAAGAAAAGTCAGTCATTGGGTCCTGATTACAGAGAAGGTCCGGTCATGGGAAACCCATCACAGAGGAGAAAATGTCAATGAGGTTCTTATCACAGTGGAGGGCCAGCCACTGTGACAATTATCGCAAAGGAGGGGTTATCAATAGGGCACCCAATATGGAGGAGGCCCAGTTACTGGGAAACACCACAAAGAGAAAGGCTAGCCACTAGGGCACCCATAATGGAGTAGAATAGTCAGCGGAATATGATCACAGTGGAGGCATAATCACTGAGACACGGTAAATGGAAGAGGGTTAGTCGCTGAGACACCTATTATGTAGGAGAACTATTCAGCTGCAGCAGCGATCTCAGAGGAAAATTTGAAGCTGAGACACTGATGACATAAGATACCAGTCACTAGAGTATTATTCACAGAGATGGGGCTGTCACTGTGGCCAAACATCACAGAAGAGGGACAATCACTGGGGCAGCCATCACAGAGGTGGTATTCACTGGTT
>NW_006959364.1:0-6312 GCF_000164805.1 Carlito syrichta
TAGGATGGAGTCATCTGTATTTTAACAAGCTTTCTAGACAATTCAGATAAACACCAACAGTGTAGAGCCATCTTTCTCAGAGGAATATGTCACTTTGGTGACTTGAATTGGAACTTATTCCAAAGATGTAATTTAATTATGAAAAAGTTGACATAGTATGGCAATTGCACTGTTGTTGTACCCAAGCACTTATTAAGTTCTTGCTATGTGTCAGGTCATGTGTCATGCACTAGAAATACACCAAGTGTCAAGATGTTGATCTATTACTACTCTACTTCAGATAATTTGGATTAAATAATCTTTTATTGGTTTACCTGGGTACTTAATAGACAAGTACACAGTAGGCAATTAATAGATGCTTGTCAAAAGAAAATGAATGATGACTGAATAATTTTACCTTCTTGAGATTCAAATTTCTTTTTTTTTTTTTTTTGAGTTGGAGTCTCACTCTGTCACCCAGACTGGAGTGCAGTGGCCGCTCCTGGTCACCGCAGCCTCAACCTGCTGGGTTCCTGAGATCCTTCCACTCAGCCTTCCATAACTGGAACTACAGGCACACACTACCACACCTGGCTAATGTTTTTTATTTATTGCAGAGATGAGGTCTCACCAAGTTGCCCAGGTGGGTCTCAAACCCGCAGGCTCAGACAATCCACTCACCTCAGTCTCCCAAGGTGCGGGATTACAGGCTGAGTCACCGAGCCCAGCTGACATTCAATTTCTAACCTTGGGGAAAGAGGGACTTGATATTCAAAACTGATCTCTTAGCCCCTTCTGATGTATTCTAGCAAAATATATCTCTAACATTCAGGGAAAAAACTCACAGGTGGGTAGCCATCCTGCCTTCCTTTGCTGCCTGTAGACACAGAAAATGTTTACAAGAATATTCTGGGGTAAAACCTCATCTGCATAGAGAAAGGTCCTCGCCTAGGTTAGGGCAATAATAGTAAGGATGATAATGGCAACAAGAAAGTAAACAATTACTGATCACTGACTATGAGACAGGCATTTGACATGTGTTGTTTTACATACTCTCACAACCTTTAAGGTAGTTACTTTTGTTTATTCCCACATTAGAGTTGAAGGTATCAAGACAGAGGCTCAGCAAATCAGTCAAGGCCACACATTTAGTGAGTGAGGAAATTGGGATTCAAGCTCAGGCTGTGTGTGGTAAAACCAGAGTGTTTAAAACCAGTGTGTTTAACTTCTAGCTTAAACTGTTAAACCAACTTAAAGCTTAAAAAAATAGAAGTAAACCCTTATGCTACAGTGGGAAGGAACAGGATCAGAAGGAGAAGAAACTTCTTGATTAAACTTCTGTAGCATATTGATAACAGATATGTGGGTCAGTGAGCAAGGCCTTTTGGGAAAGATGCACAAGGGGGAGGGAACTACAATGCAGAGCAAGACACAGAACTTTGTGTGTCTGGGTCCTAGCAGGGGCCCAGGTTATAGGCCAGAAGGCCTTGGAAAAATAAAGTAACCTTTATAAGCTTTACGAATATATGGCCTAAAATGAGGGTGATGCCTTTAATGATCATCTTATATAACCATTATAAGACTCCAGTGAAAAAAATTATGATGCACATAAAATTGGTACCCATAGAAGCCATTCTTAGAAAGTAGAGTGGTGCTACAGGTTTTAAGATGAAGCAACTGATGTTGCCAGGGTGGAACTGATAAGGAAATGTCCTGGCAGGTCAAGAAAAATTCCTGGAGATTTCACAGAAAAATGAGCAAAAGACACCCACTGCAGAGACAGGAAGACTTGTAACAACACAGTGTATGAGGCTGGTAGTGATTGACAGGTTTGAGTGGGTGCGTGAGATGTGGCTAGGGAATGAGAGGAGAAGGATAGAGAAAGAGAAGTCCTGGTGACACTTCTGATGTTTTCTATGAGGATGAAAAATTGGTATATTTATATTGAAATGAAAATGAAAATAGTACTGAAGAATAAATGAGAAAATGTTTTGTGCAAACCCTCTGTAAGCTCCAGAGCACCAACCAAACATTAGTTATTGCTGTTGCTGCTGGTGTTGTCAAGTTACAGCAAGCCAGGGATTGCCATCCTTAAAAGATTGCATGCAATTTCAAACAGCCGTAAGAAATGTTTTAAAAAGATGTTTATCCATTGGGGAGGAGGTATGCTGTCTCAATCCAAATTGAGAGTGATTTATTACCATGAATATCAGTAGAAGTGTTTCACATCAATTTTATATCTAATTTAAAATTTGAGGTCTCAATGTGCTCATTAAAGAATATAATGGATTTACATATTTTAAGTATGTGTTATGGATTGTGAACATAGTGCAATTAAAATAATTTTCAGGACATGTGATAAATTAACAGGGTGGCTCGATATATGGCAGGAGACACCATGTCAAGTGGACTCTGGTGAGAGGAGTCCAGCCCCACAGCTGACATGAAACCTTTCTGAATCTGCCTTTCTCTAAGCCATATCTTAACCAAATAAAGTGAAGTCTAGGACAGAGGTTGGCAAACTATGGCCACAGGGCAAATTCAGTTTGCAACCTGTTTTTATAAATAAAATTTTGTTGGAACACAGCCATACCCATTGGAACGCAGCCAAGCCATTTGTCTCTGTATTATCCATGGCTGTGTTTGCGCTACAATTCAGAGCTCTTTAAATAAAATATCTATCAGCCCCTTCTCTAGGTCATGTCTTGTGTTCATATTCATCTCTGCTATTTCTTAGCTGTGACCTTGTATATGCAATACAACTTGCTCATATCTCATCAAGAAAAGAGATAATAATAGCAACCCACTTAACAACTTTATTGAAAATGGAGATAATACATATAGATACCAGGGTGGCCATTGAGGCAAGAGGAGTGTCTGTGCTGAATTGTCAGATACAGCACAATCCCAAGCACTGGCTGCAGCACGACTTCTTTTACCTTGGAGACAATATGGAAAGTGCAAAGAGTGCAGGCTTTGAAGTTCAAAGATATGGAGTCCAAAATCCAGATCACAACCATTTTAACATAAACTTGGAACTTTGATTTTCTCATGTGTGGAATGAGGAAAATAATCCCTGACCTTCAGGCTTATTGTGAGCATTAAAAGCAGAAAGCATTTTAATTATGATTTATGGGCTAAAAACATCCTGCATGCAACAGCAGATAGCAGACACTCAGGGAAAGGCTGTTGCCTTCTCCCTTCCTCCAGTCCATCTTCTAAGGATTAAATTCGCAATTCACAACACTCATCATTTGTCTCTTCAAGTATCTTTACAACATCCTTCGTGACTGGGCCTCCTGGATTGACTCCCTCTACTTCGTAGGGGTCCTTGTGTTGTCTCACCATTCTGTCTCCCCAGCAATGATCTAATAACTGTCATGTACATTGGCCTGCAGTCTCCTCTTACCTGTCCTTTCCTCAGAATTACTATTGGCCTCTAAGGGGAGCTCAAGGCCTCATCACCTTGGGTCAAAGGCAGAGTGAGTCAACTAACGTACTCAGTAAATACTTGTTGAATGAAGTGTCAGATGACTGAAGGGATGGGTTTCAGGGCTAAGGGTAAAGCTTGGCTTTTGAGGACTTTTCTTGATAAAACATTTTACACTTTTGGATTCTCCCTTTGCTTCATGTTTGGCTCTAGGGGCACTAAGACACCTTCTCCTTGGGCTGAGGCAACTACACCCTTCATTCTCCCACTATTCCTCTTAAGAATTTTAGGTGTCAACTAACATGAGGCCCAGGGACAAAAAACAGCCTGATGTGGGCGCTTAGGCCATCTGCTCCAGGCCCTGTGAAGAAACATTTCCACCCCAGAAGCATTTTTCTTTGTCTTTGCCTCAGCTCATACCAAAGTCAGAATTGATGTCCTACAGGAAAGATGTCAAGGAGGACTCTGAGTCTTGGCACTTTGTTCACTTTGGGCAACATCCTAGTGACACATAAAATCTCTGACACAATTTTTCTGGTGGTTATCCTGCTGCTTAAGGAGAAAAGTTCTGAATAGTAATGAAATGTACCTAGCCTGAATGTTTCCTTTGTTTCCTGAGAATGGCTTAAGACGTGTATGGTTGGTCAAGGATTTTGGAAAATGATTTTAGCATATCTATCCTGGATACCAATAAAAGAATTGTTGTACCCAGTAAGGATTGACTTATTGTCAGGAGGATAACAGGAAAAGTTTTTCAAAGGGAGTTAAATTTTGATGCTTAAATAATGTTCTAAGTTGATTGTATAGGAGAGAGATCTTACCACATGGAAAGGCCATGTACAAAGGTAGGCAGTTGCCACAAAGCACAGGACATGGTGCACTGATGTCAGAGGTAGTTGAATCTTAGGATGTGAAAAAGGGGTGGTGAGAGGTAAAACTAGAAGTAAATGATTTTCATATAATAGCAGGACTGGTGTTCCTTCTTTCAACAATTATTTTTTTGAATCTATTCTTTATCCTATTCCCAAGGGATATGTGTGAACAACAAGACTCATTTATGTACTTCAAGGAGTGTGAATTCACCTGCACAAACCTGAGAAGATTGCATCCACCCTAGGGTATTAGGGAGTTATTAGAGAAGATGTCATGCAACATGGTAACACAATCAGAGCTGTGTTTTAGAAAGATTACTAATGCTAGTGTAGAGAACAGATGGGAGGATGGAGACCCCAGACTGGTAAGGCCATTGGAGAACCCATTGCAGTAACACAATGAAGATAATATTTAAGGAAGTTAAGAGAACTAAAACCAGGTGATAAAACTGGAAATTTTTCAGAGCTTGCTTTTAGAAACATATTTAGAAGAACTTGATAATGTTTTATACTCAATTGAACACTGAAGGTTAGGGATTAAGGAACAGTCAAAGTGACAAAAGTCTCAAGTTGTAATGAATAATTATGTAGTACTATATACCTAGGTAGGTGATACAGAAGGAAACAGAGTTTTTGTTTTGTTTTGTTTTGTTTCTAGGGGAAGTGAGAAAGAACACTTGAAAATGTTGAATTAACTGTGTTGGGTGTACTTTTAGAATTATGTGTATAGACAGTTGATGTTATCAGATACTCAAGACCCTCTCACGCAGTGCTTGAGATATAGATTTATAAGTCATGAGGGTATCTCTCCAATTAGGGCAAGGAGGGGGAACTCAAAAAGGCAACATAGGAAATATCATCAGAAAGGTTGGGACAAGTCTGAGAGTCTGTAGTGGGAAAAAATGGAAATAGAGAAACTTTAAGGAAGGAGTGATTAAAAGTAACAAATTCCCCAGAGAGGTCTTCTCTAGACAGAACATTAGTGGCTAAGGCAGTTTGGGTCATTGTCATTGACAAGTTGAAAACCATAAGGCCACAAATTTAGGGACAAATAAGGAAGTGAAGAAAACAAACTTTGGTGCAATATATCAAAAAATTAGTTAATGGTGGTAAGAAGGTTTAAACAGATGGCTTGAAAACAGGGAGAGTTAAGAATAAGGGTTTTTTTTTCTTTTTTTTTTTTTTTTTGAGTTGGAGTCTCACTCTGTCACCCAGACTGGAGTGTAGTGGCCGCTCCCGGCCACTGCAACCTCGACCTGCTGGGCTCCGGTGATCCTTCTGCCTCAGCCTTTCAGTAGCTGGAACTACAGTCATGCACTACCACGCCCAGCTAATTTTTTTTTTTATTGTATAGATCAAGTCTCGCCAAGTTGCCCAGGTGGGTCTTGAACCTGAGTCTTTTTTCTTTTTTAACAGAAGGTAACTTGCCTTACTGTTGAAATCTTTTCAGTGCCATCAGGGGTCATTTGGACCAGATGCTTGTTTTCTTGGGTAGATCTACTCAAATGCTGGCAATAAGTGGAGAAATATTCTCAGTTCACATATTCTACTCCTGTCTATCCAAAGTGAAACGTGACAAGAATATCTGTAAGCATTAAAATACCTTGAGTGCTAAATACTCTGTGAAAAAATTATGCAGAGGAATGACCTTTTTCACTTATGGAAATCAGTGCAGGTGGAAACCCTGCTTCTTGACTTTTGGGCCATTGAAGACGCTGCTACTTACTAATCATATAACAATGGTCCAGGCACTTACTCTTGCTGAGTAGGATGTTGGCCTTATTTATAAAACAGCAACAATATCACATTATGGGGATGCTTTTGGAGACTTTCATTCTGCAGTATTAATTTTCTTGGAACCTAGCATAGTTAGACACTCAATAAATGCTAGCTTCTCTCTTCCCCACTCCCTACCAGCATTTGATTACCAAGTATTTGATGACTTTGGCCTGAGCCAACTCCCTTAACAAATGTTTCCACCTTACGTTAAAATTAATTCCAAGACAGGGACCAGCAACACATCCTGTAAGG
>NW_006959365.1:0-815 GCF_000164805.1 Carlito syrichta
GTTTTCTCATCTATTTACCCTAATCATGTAAACTTTTAACAACTTAATGCCTAACTTATGTTTTCCTAACATTTTATTTTTTCTAAATACAATTACAAAGCCTTTTCTACCATTTTAAACTTTCCATATTAATCATCTACTCTAAAATGCAAAAAGTTTGTGTATACTGCAAATTATAAGGCCATTAATGTTTTCTTGTATAAATTGCCACACCTAAAATTAAAACACTCATAATCATCACAACAAACTTTTTCGTTATGTTAAAAATGCCTATATAAAACTTCACAATTAGAAAATGGAAACAACATCACCAAAGCTCTCTAATTAGCAACCAACTTAAAAACTAAAATTAATAAGCCTATTATGATGATAAACATAATGTTTATAATTTGCAATCTATAGTCCCCAAAGAGAGATAGAGTACTGATGCACATTCTACCCAAGTCTCCCAGTGGTAGGAGAGTGCCACCAGCAGTTTTTAACCATTGTTGTGGGTTCAAACACCAAAGGGTGGGGAGAGGGAAACTCAAGTGGAGAGTCATATCTTGGCAGAAATATTTTCATTTCACTAATTGCTTGTTTCTACTAATAGAATCTTTTAATGGACTACTATTATTCTTTTGCATCCCCCAACTCGTCGGATACCAATGGTGAACATAACAAGATGAGTAAAAGAATCAGGGCCAATAGTGGCCTAGAATGCCCTGCATCTTGGTCTTTGGGCCTTACAGACCCTGTCAATGGAAGCCTCTGAGCTGCCTCCTGACACGGGTCATCGTAAGGAGCGGCCTCATGGTGGGGCCCAGAGAGAGGTT
>NW_006959366.1:0-806 GCF_000164805.1 Carlito syrichta
CAGAAGTATACTGGATTAAAAACCGTGTTATATATACGCAAAGGACTATTATGTAACCATAAAGAAAAACAAAATTATGGACTCTGCAACAACTTGGATGAATTTAGAGTCTACAATACTCAGTGATTGATCCAGAGGCAGTGGCTGACGTGTGTAATCCTAGCACTTTGGGAGGCGGAAGTGAGAGGATTGTCTGAGCTCATGGGTTCGAGACCAGACTGGGCAACTAGGAAAGACCTTGTCTCTACAATAAATCAAAGAAAATAAAAATTAACCAGTCATGGTGTTGTGTGCTTTTATTCTAGCTACTTGAAGGTTGAGGTAGAAAGAGAGCCCAGCAAGTTGAGACTACAGTGGCTATGAAAGTGCCATTGAACTCCAGCGTGGGTGACAGAGTGAGACTCTACTCAAAAATAAATAAATAAACTCAGTGATTTATCACATAAACAATGATCTGAGTACTACATGTACACACTCATAAACTGAACCACAACACTGATCAGAATATTATAAGAAAGAGACTGGCAATAGTGGGACACTGCTATAGATGGGGGGGGCATATAACATCAATAACGGTACCCAAATTTTACATGTATGATAACCACTTATGACCTAACCCTGAAATGTACCCCATATCTTTAAAATAAAAATAATTTTCAAAAAAAAGAAAAATTTTTAGGTGTCTATAGCAGGTACAAATGTGTATGCAATTCATATCAGAGTTCCCAAATATTTGAAGAAAATGTTGATAAGATGAAGCAAAAAATACACAGCAACACAATAACTGTGATGGAATTGAATACCCC
>NW_006959367.1:0-735 GCF_000164805.1 Carlito syrichta
TTGAGTCCAAGATTCTGTAACTTAGCATGAAGTTTCACCATGACCTGAAGCCTGAGTTTTTATAGTCATGGTGTTGTCTTATCTCAGAGACCCACTCCCTACATTTTGGAACCCATCAGAGTTACTGGGACTCATCTTGGTTTAACATGTCTAGTCCTTCTAGCCCTGAGGCCCTTCCTTACTCTTTCTATTGTTTCTATTTGGTTTATTAATGACTGGAATCCCTTAAGGCCCTGCTTGGTACCTGTGGACCCATCAGATACTGGTAGATTTGTTACTATCAACTGCTTAGGTGTTTAGTGCTCCATGTGTCCCTTGCTCCTTTAATTTCCTTTCTAGTGTACCACATACCTTTGAAGGATTTTTTAAAATTTGTGTTGGACTCATTCTCATCCAAAGGCTTACTTAAGTTTGTCAGTTCCTGTATTTTCTAGAAACTGTTTACCTATGTCTGCATTTTCTTGTATCAGCTATACCTGAGTTTGTTCTTACTGCAAGTTTCTGTCTTTTAGAAAATGGGAAGTGTAACACCTATGTAGTTTTTCTAGCTTCTGATAGATTCAGGTCACATCTTATATGTTATCATATTTATAGACACTTGTGCCATTTATACTTTTTTGGCCACTATACATCTAATCGATTGTATGTCCCCAAATTTCAAAACACTTTTTATAATTTAATGTCCACTGTGCCCAATTGGAACTTTGGGAATAAATTGTGCTGTCTTTTTTCCCA
>NW_006959368.1:0-596 GCF_000164805.1 Carlito syrichta
AACTGGAAGGTCCCGAGTTTGGGGGACCCTCACATATGAGTGGGTGGGGAGAAGGATTGAGGGCAGAAGTTTTGCAGGATAATGGATTTCTTTCTTTTGCTCTTTCTTTCTTTCTTTCTCTCTCTCTCTCTCTTTCTTTCTTTCTCTCTCTCTTTTTCTTTCTTTCTTTCTTTCTTTCTTTCTTTCTTTCCTTCTCTCTTTTTTTTTATTTCCTCACTAGGTTTTCCAGGCTGCTCTCAAATCACCCAACTCAGACCATCCTCTCAGCCTGGGCTTCCCAAACTGCTACAGACACAGGGTTCCCGTTTGGTTTACATCCTGGTCATCCTGCCTGGTCTTGAACTCTGGCCCTGAGGTGAACCTCCCACTGAGGCTGGCCCTCTACCATGGCTTTGTGGGTTTCACTTGGGGTCGAGGTGGGGGCTTGCTATGGTGTCCAGCCTTTTTTTGAACTCCTGGGCTCTGGCCATCTTCTCGGTTCAGCCTCCCAAGTGCTGAGGAGAGAGGTGTGAGACGCCTAGCCTCCCTGACCCTTCGAAGGTTTGAGAGTCATGCCTTTATTTTCCCCAAAGTGGCACCTGGGAGGAGAAAGCAGG
>NW_006959369.1:0-713 GCF_000164805.1 Carlito syrichta
CAGTTTTCAGACCATATAAACAGTGGAAATCCAGGCCCCAGCCCAGATAAAAGCTGGCAAGAAGATGTTTTTTAACCTTCTCTCAAACCTGGTAGATAATGCTTTCCTCTGACTTTGTGAAAATGGTTTCCAGTCAGGTGTGGTAGCTCAGGACTGTAATTCTAGCACTTTGAGAAGCCAAGGTGGGAGGATTGCTTGAGCCTAGGAGTTTGAGACCAGCCTGGGCAACATATCGAGACTTCATCTCTACAAAAATTAAAAAAAAATTAGCCAGGCATGGTGGTGCATGCCTGTAGTCGCAGCAACTCAGGAGAGAGGCAGGAGAATCACATGAGGATGAGGCTGCAGTGAGTGGTGATCATGCCACTGCATTCCAGCCTGGGTTACAGAGTGAGACTCTGACCACCCCCCAAAAAAAGAAAAATATAAAAGAAAATGATTTCCAGCACAACTGCCATGCAGAGAAGAACAGAGACTTTGGACTCTGCTCCTGTCCTCTTCTCCAAGGCAAAGAATGGTCCTGGCATAAATGGTGCCTCAGGCACTGTCCTGGACTCCCCTGTCTTAGTTTCCAGCCTCATCAGATTTTCTTGTTTTTCAACTGGGAAATTTTAGAGTTAGTGTCTCATCATTGTGCCAAACAGAGTCTGAAATATTTTACTAATCTATCTTCCTATACTTGAATTTCAAACTGTTCTCCCGCATTACATATT
>NW_006959370.1:0-643 GCF_000164805.1 Carlito syrichta
GGTAGTCATCAGTGGGAGGATCACTTCCAAGCCAGAGTTCCATACCAAGCAGGAAGACCAGGATGTTGGTCAAATGGAAAGCCTGTGATGGCAGCAGTTACGAAGGCCCAGGCCCAGAGAATGGCCCAAGTTGTGCAGTTTCAGTGCAGCCTGGGCAACCTAGAGAGGAAAGAAACGAAAGAAAGAAAGAAAGAAAGAAAGAAAGAAAGAAAGAAAGAAAGAAAGAAAGAAAGAAAGAAAGAAAGAGAGGAAGGAAGGAAGGAAGGAAGAAAGGAAGGAAAGAAGGAAGGAAGGAAGGAAGGAAGGATGGAAGGAAGGAAGGAAGGAAGAAAAAGAAAGAAAAAAGAAAGAAAGAAAAAGAAAGAAGGAATGAAAGAAAGAAATCCATTATCTTGCAATCTTTCTGCACTCAATCCTTTCCCCTGCCGACCAAATGTGGGATCCTCCAAGCTCGGCACCTTATAGCCCCAACCTCCCCAATGGCTGCCCCCACTTTGGTGTGGGAGTTCCCGAGGTTCCCTGACTGGGTTTCTGTTGGCTCTCCTCTCTGAGGTGAGAAATATGCCTAAGGCAGGCCAATCTTCCGACTTGTCAATAAGGATCTTCTGTCAAGAAAGGTCAGGGACATATCAATCACCTGGGG
>NW_006959371.1:0-849 GCF_000164805.1 Carlito syrichta
GTACATAGTAATCTCTGATAAACTTTTGTATTTTCTTTGGGGTCCATTGTAATTGATCTTTGTATGTCTGATTGTGGTTATTTGGGCTTTTTCTCTATTTTTCTTGGTCATTCTCTCTAGGGGCCCGTCAATCTTGTAAATTGTTTCAAAGAACCAGATTTATGTTTGGTTGATATCTTCAATGATATTTTTGTCTTCTATGTCCTGTATTTGGGTTCTCATTTTTGTGATTTGAATTCTTCTGCTAAAGTTGGAGTTTTTGTGGTCTTTTCTTTCCAGCTCCCTTAGGTGATTTGTTAAGCTCTCCATTTGTGATCTTTTGGCTTTTTGATGTGTGCTCATAGAGATATAAATTCCTCTCTTAGAAGTGATTTCATGGCATCCCAGAGGTTTGGTAAGATGTTTCTTTATTTTCATTTGTTTCCAGGATTCTTTCAAATTCTGCTTTAATTTCAGTGTTGGCCTTGTAGTTGTTCAGTGTCATGCTGTTTAATGTGCATGTCTTTGTGGGCTTTGGGGATATGTTATTGGTTTTGATATTTATTTTTATTTCACTGTGGTCTGAAAATGTGCATGGCAAGACTTCAACCTTATGAAATTTGTTGCTTGATTTATGGCCAAGGATGTAATTGATCATGGAGTATGTTTCATGTTGTGATGAGTAGAGTGCATATTCTATGGTTGTTGGATGAAATAATCTGTAGGTATTTATTAAGTTCATTTGGTCGTGTCAAGTTTAGGGATTGAATATCCTTGCTGATTTTTTGCCTCAATGATGTATCTAGGCCTGTTAGTGTGGTATTCAAGTTCCCTGCTATAATCGTGTTAGAGCCAATATCTTTTTTAGTT
>NW_006959371.1:2400-7320 GCF_000164805.1 Carlito syrichta
CCTGTGGTCTTCCTTTGGCTTTTCCTCATTTGTGATAAATCTCTTGGTTTTCACTTTAGTTCTGTTCTTCATTGTCAGTGGTAGATATTTTCCATTCTTATGTTTGCTCAGTCCTCTATTCTTTCCTTATATGGGTTCTGGATTTGTTCTATTTTGATATAGGATCGTGGATGGGAAGCTTTGCTGTCTCTTGTAGTTTTTGAAATTCGGTTAAAGTGGGCAATGAGTCGCTAGTTATCAGACACCATTTGCAAATTAAAATGCTCACTTATTGTGCTATATGTTCCCTGAAACTCATTCCTCACCACCACTCTATATGCTGATGAAAAGCAGAAACTAACACACACTCCAGAACAAACTGGATTAACAACAAAGTGGAAAAAAAAACAACCCACAAAAAACCCCAAGAATACTAAACACACACACACACACACACACACACACACACGCCTAGAACAATGTGAATAGAGAAGAAAGACAAATCACAAAGGGAGAAAAAATGGATTCAGATGGAACTCTCACACATATAATGACACAACCTTTAAACTATAAAAAATGAATATAAAAAAGCCAGAAGAACAATAACAAAATCGACAGATGAACAATTAATCATTAACATACACACATTGGAAGGAAATGAAAAATAAAAGAAGAAGGAAACAGAAAAAAGTTTTTAAAAATTTGGAAGGGGATGCAGATCAAACCCTCACATACACATTCATGCACAAAGGGAAAGTATTTTTAAAATCGATGACTAACAGTCAATTTTTTTAAAATTAAAAAGTAATTGAACCTGCCTACCTACGAGCAGCCTCCACTTTGGTTTCTAAGGTAACCTCACCAAACGGGAAACATAAGACCCTCGCCTATGATGAATCAGACACAGGCAACTCAGTCCTGTGGCAGACCTCTCAGGCAGCAAGCCAAGGGAACCAACCCAACCTGTGTGTAAGTCTATCTGTCTGCAAAGGGGAGAGGCTAGAGATGAGAGCTGAAGACACTTTAGACACAAAGGAAAGACCCAGAGCTAGTCTAGTTTCTTTTGATTTTTTCATTGTATTGTTTGAACTGTGTGTTTCGCTCATTTTAGTTTGCTTTTTGAGTTAGACTGCTTGTTTGTGTTGGGGAAGAGCACATAAAAAGGCACGAATTTATTGGACTGTCTTTGTGTGATTGCCAGTACACTTTAGGGGATCTTGTTGGTTTGTTTTCTACTCATTTCTGGCAATGTGCCACTTTTCTTTCTTTAGTTATGTATGTCTGTTTTCCCTCTTACTCTTCTCTCTCTCCAACTTCCTCTTGACCCCCCCTTTTTCCATTATTTTCCTTTTTCTTATCACCTTTGGTTCCAGGGAGGAAACCTAAACCCCACTGCATGGATAGACTGTAAGGCAGTGGGTAATAGGCTCCAGTGTGCCCATACACCTGTTGGTGGATACTGGGATCTGTGGATAGATTCTGAATCACAGCTTCCCCCTCAATTAAATCTCAAAACTGCAAAATGTATAGCCCCGACCTACAGTCCAGCCTCAAAAGTGAACAAAGCCAGAGGAAGTTCATAAGGAAGAACAGGAGATTGAAAAAAAAGTAAAAGCAACCTGAGATTCCTTGAAAAACAGAATTAAAGAATGGGATGGAAAGGGGGAGACAAAAATAAACACAAATGAAGAAAAAACAAAAGAAGAATATGGATCTCTCACAGACCCCTGGGAAGTCAGACACTGAGAACTGACTTTGGAATGCAAACAATGAAAAGCCCCCAGAATGACTGGTCTCAAAATACAAACCCAGATATCAAGACATTAATGGAGAGATTAAAAAGAATTGAGAAGAGACAAGAGGAAACTAGGAGGGCATTAATAACTGAGATAACAGTAGCTATGAATACTGTGAATGAAATAAATAACAACTGGGCTTGGTGGCTCAGCCTGTGATCCCACACCTTGGGAGGCTGAGGTGAGTGGATTGCCTGAGCCTGTGGGTTTGAGACCCACCTGGGCAACTTGGCAAAACCTCATCTCTGCAATAAATCAAAAATTAGCCAGGCATGGTAGTGAACGCCTGTAGTTCCAGCTACTTGGAAGACTGAGGCAGCAGGATTGCTGGTGCCCAGCAGGTCAAGTCTGTGGTGACTGGGAGTGGCCACTGCACTCCAGTCTCAGTGACAGAGTGAGACTCCAACTCAAAAAAAGAAACAAACAAAAAACAAAACAAAAAGAAATAAATAGCAAACTGATAATCATAGAAAGCAGAATTAGCCAAGAAGAACAAATCTCAGAACTTGAGGACCAAAATATAGAACTAACCCAAGCTGTCAAAAACATATAAAAGAAGCTTTAAATGAGAAAACGAAACCTTCATGAAATGAGCAATTACTTCAAGAGACCAAACCAAAGAATAATTGGACTTCCTGAGGAAGAAAGAGAAACAGAGTCCACCCTGGAGCAAACATTCCATGATATTATTCAAGAAAACTTCCCTCATCTCATCAGTGATAGAAAAATTAACACAAGAGATTCCGAGAACCCCTGCAAGGCAACAAATGAGAAGACCAAGTTTCATACATATAATAAATCACCTAAACAAAGTAGTTATAAAAGAAAAAGTCCCAAAGGCAGCAAGAGAAAAAGGTCAGATTACATACCATGAAAAACCAATTAGGATAGCAGCAGATTTATCTACAGAAACCCCTCAAGCTAGGAGAGCTTGGAGCCCTATATTCAATATTCTAAAAGATAAACAATTTCACCCAAGAATAAACTACTCAGTCAAGCTAAGCTTCACCAGTGAGGGAGAATTAAAATCTTTCACAGATATCTAATCCCTAAGAACTTACACTGCCACCAGACCACCTCTACAAGGAAAGTATTAAACACAGAAGCAAAAAAAAAAGAAAAAAAGAACAACAATGTTCTTCACAAGAGTACGGGAAAATGATTAAAACCACACAGGAACCAACCCTGAAACCAAAAGAAAGACAACAAACAAACAGGAACAGCAACAACAATTCTATAAGAACTTTATGATAGGGATCAACTCTTACATTCAATAATTAGCCTGAATGTGAACAGACTAAATGCACCACTGAAATGACACAGAATGGCAAAATGGAAAAAATGTCACCAGGCAGCAATATATGACATTCACGAGATTCATCTCACTAGAAAGAACATGCACAGACTCAAAGTAGAGGATGGGAAACAAATTTGCAGGTGAACGGAAGAAAAAAGAAAAGAGGTGTCACGATCTTAATCTCAGACAAAATACCCTTTAATCTATCAAAAATTAAAAAAGATACAGAAGACCACTACATAATTATAAAAGGTTCAGTCCATCAACAAGAAATATCTATCCTAAACATATATGCACCCAATATAGGAGTGTCAACTTTCATAAAGCAGCTTCTAAGTAAACTCAAAAAAGATGTTGACTCTTATGCTATCATAATTGGGGACTTTAATACCCCACTCACAACCCTATACAGATCATCAGGACAAAAAATTCAGCAATGAGATCCAGAACCTCAATGTGACGCTTGACCAAAGTAGACTTAACTGATACCAACAGAACACTCCATCCAATGACCACAGAATATACTTTCTAGTCATCGTCACATGGGACATACTCTAAGATTGACCACATACTTGGCCATAAATCAAGAATATCAACACCAACAAGGTTCCCCCCAAACCCAAATACACAAAGACATAGACAGTAAATAGCATGATGCTAAACAACTCCTGGGTCAATAATAAAATCTAAACAAGCCAGACTTGGTGGCTCAGCCTGTAATCCTGTGCCTTTGGGAGGCCAAGGTGAGTGGATTGCCTGAGCCCACGGGTTTGAGACCTGCCTGGGCAACTTGTTGAAACCTCATCTCTACAATAAATGAAAAATTAGCCAGGCATGGTAGCACACACCTGTAGTTCCAGATACTTGGAAGACTGAGGTGGAAGGATTGCCGGAGTCCAGTGGGTCAAGGCTCCAGTGACCGGGACCAGTCATTGCAATCCAGTCTGGGCAACAGAGTGAGACTCCAACTCAAAAAAAAAGAAAAGAAAAAGAAATCAAAACAGAGATTAAAAGATATCTGGAAACAAATAAAAATGAAGAAACATCTTACCAAAATCTCTGGGATGCCATGAAAGCTGTAGTAAGAGGGGAATTCATATCTCTACAAACATGAAGAAAATGGAAGGATCACAAATTAACAGCCTAACAAATCAACTAAGTAAGCTGGAAAAGCAAGAGCACCATAACCCTAACTTCAGCAGAAGAATCCAGATCACCAAAATAAAAACCCAAATCTAGGACATAGAAGACAAAAAGACAATTAAAAAAATCACTGAAACTAAAAACCAGTTTTTTGAAAGGATAAACAAGATCGATGGTCCCCTAGCTAGACTGGCCAAGGAAAAGAGACAAAAAAACCAAATAAACACAATCAGAAACATAAAAGATGAAGTCACATCTGATCCTGAAGAAATACAAAAGATCATTAGAGACTACTATGTACACTTGTGTGGAAACAAACTTGAAAACCTTTTGGAAATGGAGGACTTTCTGACATCACACAACCTGCCTAGTTTGAAACAAGAAGAAATCAAGACATTAAATAGACCAAAAACAATTAAGGAAATTGACTATGTAATAAATACATCAACAAATGTAAAAGCAAAAACTACATGATTATATCATTAGATGTAGAAAAAGATTTTGATAAAATCCAGCACCCCTTCTTGATAAAAACTCACCAACATCTAGGCATACGTGGAAGACACCTCAAAATATTAAAAGTCATCTATGAGAAACCCACAACCAGCATATTCCTAAACAGACAAAAATTGGAATCATTTCCCCTGAAGACGGGAAGAAGACAAGGGATGCCCACTGTCACTCCTCCTGTTCAATATAGTTTTG
>NW_006959372.1:0-735 GCF_000164805.1 Carlito syrichta
TTCAGCCTTCTAAGTATCTGGAACTATAGGTACGTGCCACCTCATCCAGCCAATTTTTTATTGATTTCTTGTGAGTTCTTGCCAAGTTGCCCATGCTGTTCACAAACCCCTGGTCTTAGGCAATTCTCTAACCTCCCAAAAGGGCTGAGATTATAGGCCTGAGCCACTGCACCTGGACAGTTAGGTTTTCAAATTTGTTTCCATACAAGTGTGCATAATAGTCTCTGATCATCTTTTGTATTTCTTCAGGATGACTTGTGACTTGATCTGTTTGATTTCTGATTGTGTTTTGGGGGGCCTTTTCTCTATGTTGGTCAATCTGACTAGGGATCCATCAATTTTGTTTATTCCTTCGAGCAACGAACTTTTTGTTTCATTGATTTTTTTTCCCCACGATATTTTTGTCATCTGTGTCCTGTATTTGGGCTTTTATTTTGGTGATTTGGATTCTTCTGCTGACATTAGGGTTTTGGTTGTCTTGTCTTTCCAGCTCTCATAGGTGGTCTGTTATACAAACTTGTCATATTTCTATTTACTTTATGTATGTCATAGAGATATAGGATCCGCTATTAGTACTGATTTCATGGCATTCCAGTTGTTTTTGTAGGATGTTTCTTCATTTTCATTTGTTTCCAAGAGTTTTTTAATTTTCATTTTGAATTCTCTGTTGACCCAGGAGTTGTTCAGCATCATACTGTTTAATGTCCTTGTCATTGTTGGTTCAGAGCGGATCTT
>NW_006959373.1:0-622 GCF_000164805.1 Carlito syrichta
CTCTATATGCTGATGAAAAGCAGAAACTAACACGCACTCCAGAACAAACTGGATTAACAACAAAGTGGAAAAAAAAACAACCCACAAAAAACCCCAAGAATACTAAACACACACACACACACACACACACACACGCCTAGAACAATGTGAATAGAGAAGAAAGACAAATCACAAAGGGAGAAAAAATGGATTCAGATGGAACTCTCACACATATAATGACACAACCTTTAAACTATAAAAAATGAATATAAAAAAGCCAGAAGAACAATAACAAAATCGACAGATGAACAATTAATCATTAACATACACACATTGGAAGGAAACGAAAAATAAAAGAAGAAGGAAACAGAAAAAAGTTTTTAAAAATTTGGAAGGGGATGCAGATCAAACCCTCACATACACATTCATGCACAAAGGGAAAGTATTTTTAAAATCGATGAACTAACAGTCAATTTTTTTAAAATTAAAAAGTAATTGAACCTGCCTACCTACGAGCAGCCTCCACTTTGGTTTCTAAGGTAACCTCACCAAACGGGAAACATAAGACCCTCGCCTATGATGAATCAGACACAGGCAACTCAGTCCTGTGGCAGACCTCTCAGGCAGCAAGCCAAGGGAACCA
>NW_006959374.1:0-749 GCF_000164805.1 Carlito syrichta
CAAATCACAAAAATAAGAACCCAAATACAGGACATAGAAGACAAAAATATCATTGAAGATATCAACCAAACAAAAATCTGTTTCTTTGAAACAATTAACAAGATTGATGGGCCCCTAGAGAGAATGACCAAGAAAAACAGAGAAAAAGCCCAAATAACCACAAGCAGATATACAAAAGATCAAATTACAATGGACCCCAAAGAAATACAAAAGTTTATCAGAGATTACTATGTACGCCTATATGGAAACAAACTTGATAACGTAAGTGAAATAGAAGATTTTCTGACATCACACAAGCTCCCCAGGTTGAATCTAGAATACATTGAGACACTATGTAGACCAATAAAAACCCAAGAAATTGACTCTGTCATACGAAAACTACCTACAGAAAAAGTCCTGAACTGGATGAATTTCCAGCAGAATTCTACAAAATGTACAAGGAGGAACTAGTTCCAATCCTATTGAAAGTATTCCAGGCAATTGAAAGATGG
Organism: Carlito syrichta; assembly: GCF_000164805.1. Classification (NCBI taxonomy): domain Eukaryota; kingdom Metazoa; phylum Chordata; class Mammalia; order Primates; family Tarsiidae; genus Carlito; species Carlito syrichta. The sequence goes on from NW_006959374.1 coordinate 492, forward strand.
AATTCTCCCCAAACCATTTTATGAGGTGAACATCACACTAATACCCAAACAGAGTAAATATCCAACAAAAAAGAACTATAGACCAATACCCCTTAAGAACATAGATGCAAACAATCATCAACAGTATTCTAAAAAATTGAATTCAAAAACACATCTCAAAAATTATCCACTATAAAAAAGTTGGAGTCACCCCCAGGATGCCGACTGGTTCCACTTTCACACGACTATAAATGCAATTAAATATATCAACAGAGGTAA
>NW_006959375.1:0-733 GCF_000164805.1 Carlito syrichta
TCAGTTAAGTTTGTCAATGGAAAGTAATACAGACGTTCTCATTATATATGAGTCTATCAACAATTGGGTTAGTGTCTTTCTGAAAATCAAATCTGTCATAGGACATTGACAAAATCAAGTTTCCAGGCTTGTTCAAATAGAGGGCCATTTCACAGACCAGGATTCCATGTGAGGCCTCATGACACCCAATCAGCCAAATTTTCCTGGACCTCCAACTTTACTACATGCCATCTTTAAAGTATCAACCCACCTAATTTAGTTTTATTCTTTTCAGACATGTGCATGGTCATCTCCCTGCATGGAATGGTCTCTTTGCTTTATTCATCTGATAATATCCTACATTTTCCTCAAAATCCAGTTCAAATATCTCTTCTATTTTGATGATGCTTTTTAAATGTCGTTTTTAAAAAATGATCATTGTACTTTGGAAATGCCTTTGCTTTTAATCACCTACTAAATGCCTATCGAATTTAAGTACTAAGGTCACTATTTTATGCATTTAATCCTCACAGGAGTTTCTTAGAGAGAGAGAGAGAGAGAGATGTTTTTATCCACATATCATGAATGATGGATTCAAACCTTAGAATGTTTAAGCCCAAGGTCACACAGTTAGGCAGTTTCCAAGGTTAGGATTCTAATTGAGATGTGTCAGCTGCATAGGCCTGGCCCTTTTCAGAACCTCATTCTAATTCTAGCACTCCATTATCTATTTGCTTGTCTGCACCTCTGTTAA
>NW_006959375.1:1968-6835 GCF_000164805.1 Carlito syrichta
ATAAAAGTAAATAAATTTCTAACAAACTTTTTAAGTGAGGCACAGTCATGCCATAAATGGGGGGGGGGGGAAATTACATCAAAGAGGTCAGATTGTGTCTGTGAAATTAGCAAAGATACAAAAATGATGATCAAAATTGTGATAAATATATGATGCAATATGAATCCTCAAATGCTTCTAAAGGGAATATGAATTATTTCCATCTTTTTATAAATATTTACTAAAAATATTCATATACATAATCTCTAAATTCTAGTTCTGAAAACTCTATCTTAAAGAAATGATTCAAAGTTGAGGGAAGAAAGTTTTACACAAAAAGATAAAAGTTCGCTATTAATAAAAGTTCATCATAACACTTTTATTAATAGGGAGCAAGTTAAATGACTGAATCTGAAAGTCTGCTTTGGTTGTAGTATACTCTATTAAGAAAATATATTTTTCAAACATTGCTTATGTTTACATCTAGAGATAAGCTAAACAACCAGTTGCACCTTCTTCTTATTATGATATTTTCATTTCTTACATCTAACCCTTTAATCTATATGGAATTTATTCTGATATGTGATGTACAGAGTCAGTGGATAAGGGCCCAATTCTGTTTTTGTCACCAACTGTGCTACTTTTGGTGTTAATTAATTGGGCCTTGGAAACAAAAACAATCACACTTACCTTACAGACTGGCTGTGAATCTGAAGTGACTTGCTGCATATAGAATTAGTGAGACTTGTTCTAATTGGCTCCCTGGCTCAGGGGTAAGGGGCTGTTGGACATCACCCCATCTATGTCAGGAGACAAAGAATAAGAATTGGGAACATCAGGGAAATCTTCTGGAAGAGATAATCCTGAATAAAGTATTTTAAAAAGAAAGACTTTTTAGGTATAAAAGGGATCAGAGTCCCACTCCAGCCTTACAGGACTAGTAAATCAGATAAATGGAAGAACCAAGAGTTTTCAGGAATTGAGCAATAGTGCAGGACATTGATCCTTGCAAGAAGAGAAACAAATGTAGTGAGACATAGAAGGTCACAACTCATGTTTGCAGAGAGCTCTTACTGCGAAACAGAGGGGAAACAAAACAAAGCCAAGTGTCAGAGCTGAAGAAACAGAATATAGATGCTGGAGCTGGAGTGCAAGAGGCTAGAATTTGCATGGAAGTGTCTTTTAGATGAGAAAACAAAGACAGAGGGGCATTCAGCAATCTGCAGAGGGCTATTTGTCAGTCTTTGTCTGAAGAGTGCACTGTACATGTGTATGAGGAAACTATTCAGACTGGGGAAGATCCTTATCCTTCCCTGGCCATTCTAATGGGGAGTGGAGGACATTGGTAGGTGGCATTGAAGGCATAATCAGGGTCCACCTTAAGATGTTCTCCTTTAATGGTACCCACCCAACCCCCAACTCACTGGACATTTTCATTTACCTGGAACATCAAGACCAGATCTTTGTACAACTACAATCCTTTACCCATAAATGCAATAACCTAGTACCAGTCCATGACCACAGCCTATACACAAATACACACAAAGACCATTGCCAACATGTTCTCTATCCCCGTGTGTATTTGTGTATTTTGTTGTTGTATGCATACTATTTTATTTGCTCCTGATAACAATAATGAGAATGGTAAAAATGTTTTCCCTGTTTTAATGAAAGCAATACTCACAGAGGCTTGTTCATTTTTCCAAAATCACAGAGTAAGATAAAGGCAGAAATGGAAACACAGTTGAGATTTTTAGGTGGAAGTTGAGGTTTTCTGGCACTTAAGTCAGTTCGTTCCATGAATTTAAAGATAAACTTGTAAAAAATATCGGAAGCCAATCATTTTTACAACTCAGACATGGAGCTAAAAAGTTTTGCTTCTCCTCACCACAACCTGACCTTTAGGAATCAAGAGCCACCAGCTTTATTCCTAGTAATTTATCCCTTTTAACTTTTTAGCCCAAGTAGACATTTATCAGATGTGAGGGGACATTTTTGAAGACAGAATATGGTTTATCAGATGGCCCATTTCCTGGTGACCTGTACCTGGAAATGATTAGATTATATGCATCATGCCCTCAAAGTTATCATCTCAAAAATAATAACAAAAAGCCACTAATTTAAACATCATTCCCATTAGACATACAACTTAATATTCCAGTTGTCAGATATCATTTAATTACTATTTCTTAGGCACCATTTTTGCCAGACTTACAATTTATGTGATCATGATGAAACTTTTTCTTTGCCATCTTCTTTTAACAATATCAAAAATCCATGGAGTTTCCATTTATTTAAAAAAATACATAAGAATATTGAGATTATATATAGATATGTTGATTCTTAGTTTTTACTAGCTATTTAACCCAACAGAAATGAATCCCTATGTTCTTTTTAGCATGTGATGACAGCGTACAATTCAGGGGACTTCTTTTTTTGTTTTATTTCAATTTTGTAGTAAACTGAAATCTTGATGTGAATACTCACCACTTCTTTCCCTTAAGGCTGTGCCTCTGGCTTAAAAGATATCTTACAGGATATCTTTAGCAAGCACATTCATGGCTATCCTTTCTAGTACTCATCATTATTAGCGAGATACCTGGAAAGTAAGGAACTCTATCTTTTCTGTGCAAAAAACAAAGCTTTTCAATAAGGACCTTCCCTCTTGAGGCTGAATTATGAGAATATCTACATTTAAAACAATCTGGATCTCTGAAGAATGTAACTTTGTTTCCATATTAAAATATGGTTCAACAGCAAAATCATACTATGAAAGCAAAATCATATTCCAGACTGCATATGACACAACCAAATATTGGAAAAATAGTTAAAATCAAGGTTGTTAGCTGAATTTAAGGTCTGGATCTGTTACTCACTTGTTCAGAGACTTGGAGAGAGTTATTAAATTTCTTGATGCTTCCATTTACTCATCTGTAGAATGAGACCAAGACTATTCCACTCAATGGGGTTATTGTGAGGGTTAAATTAAGTAATTTAAACTATGTGTTTACCTGAATATTTAAGCCCAAAACACTATTAAAATACACACTTATGACTGACAGGTGATTCAATACTTTTGGATTCTGATATATTTTTCAACAATCTTTCTGTTACTTGCTGAACTTCTGAGCTATCATTTCTCAAATGACATCATTATTTATGTGTCTTAGTTAAGAGGAATTTGTTCAAACAACCCTAAACAGTCTTCATCATCATTAGTTCATAAAACTCAAAATATTACACAGCCATAAAAAAGGACAAAATTATGAACTTCACATCAACTTGGATGGATTTAGAGTATATAATACTGAGTGATCTATTAGCAAAACAAAGAACTGAGTACCACATGTTCTCACTCATAAGCAGACCTTGAGCAATCATCATAATATTATAAGAAAGGGATTGGCGGTAGTGAGAAACTGCTAGGGGAGGAGGGGCACACCTTATCAACAAAAGGTATGAGCATGATGCATAATTTATACCTAACCCTGAATTGTACCCTGCATCATTCAAATTTAAAATGTAATAAAAACTTCAAAATATATGAATTCATCCAAGAAAATTGCCATGTCTTCTCTCCACAGGGAATTCAGGAAGGTTTCATGGATCAATTTTAAAGGAAATTCTAAAGGAATGCTAGCTCTATTTTCTTATGGTGGAATATAACCCTCTGTCCCTTGTTCTAGATATTTTCCCCTAAAGGATCCTCTCAAAAAATACCTTTGATTCTCTTGGCTACCAAAATTTAAGGAAACCTTAACAATACATACAAACTCAATATGGCAGTGAAAAATATCCATAAATCATCTTGACCTAGACCTTCTCTAGAAAACCCCCAGAATAAGCAGAAGCCAGTAACCAGAAATATAGAAAAATCAAGAGTAATGACAAAGTGTTTTTTTTTTTTTACAGGAAATATGTATTATTTTTATAATAAGAAAATTACAATAATTGTCCGCTTGTGCAAGGAATCTCATCTCAGCCATGGCTAAACACAGAGCTAGTTTTAATCTCACAGCTATATACTCTGTTCTGAAACTTGAACTGTTATGATACCTCTGCTGAGAAGCTGATATAAGGGTAAAGGGGACTTTCCCTATGCCCTCAAAAATTTCACTGAAAACTCAGCTCACAACAGACAGATTAATTGGAGAAAAGGCAAACAATGTATTTAATGTGTATACATGGGAGCCTTCAGAATGAAGACCCAACTCCTCAAAGGGGTGCAGAAGCTTATAAACTATCTGGAAGTCAAAGGAAGAATGTGGGCTTGGATTCTGCAAAACAGTTTATGGGAACGGGAGGAAAGGAATTCTGTTTAGGGGCAAGAAATGATTGATAGGGAAAATCCAAAGGGCTTGACAAGCATACAATGGCCTGCTGGGCCTACAGAGTAGACAAAAGTCTGCTCTGTCACAAAAGACTGTCTAGATTTGTTGACCAACTTTAGTCTATTTTTCCTCTGTGATACATAAGTTTAATTCATGAAAACTCAGAGAAGGGAGTTAATTTTTCTTCTTTGGTAGTTACAGACTTTAGGCAGATAAAGGAACTTAAGAGACAAATTTTATCCTATTTTTTGGAGAGACTCGTGATGGGGGAGGTGTGTTAGAGAAACTTTAAGGCTCCTTTTAAAGTTCAGCATGTACAAAGCACCTTATTTTGCAATATTGCTTTCTGAGCCTTAATATTAGTGTGCTGGAATGAGAAGAGAAACTCAAAACAACTTTTAGACAAGCAGAACACTCTCCTCTAAATTTATGTGTCTCCAAGTCATCCTCTTACAGCTCCCAGGAGGCAGACAAACAAATGACTTTGCTTCTAAACCTGGAAGTGAACTGACATCTCATACTGTGAACAAGGGCCCTATTGAATGTGGCATTTGTGA
>NW_006959376.1:0-647 GCF_000164805.1 Carlito syrichta
CAGGTTCCAGCCATCTTCCCACCTCAAACTCTCAGAGCGCTGGGATTCCAGGCATGGGCCACCGTGTCAGTCCTTCTGTTTCATTTTTCACAAAGTATTGAGGCTGGACTCGAGTGCTCAGCTTCATCATCTCACTGGTAGGTGAAGGCCAGCGGCCTCCCGAACCCACGGACCAAGACCCACACAGGCAACTCAGCAAGACCCCATCTCTACCCTCCATCCCAAATGAGCCAGGCATGAAGGTGTGCACCTATTTTCAGTCTCCTCGGAAGGCCAGGGCAAGGCTCACCAGAGCCCTGAGGGCCTAGTCTGTGGTGGCTGGAAGCGATCCACCACCCTGCAGCCTGGACGATGGAGTGAGACACCAACTCTGAGCTCCATAGGTTGAAGTCCCAGAAGCTACAATCATGGCACCGCACCCCAACCTGGCCCACGAAGACTCAGGTGACAAAAAAGATGCCTCCCACATGCGTAATGACATGCATCCCCAGTGAAAGATCCGCATGAGAGGGGGACTATGGAGTGATCGGGAGAGGAAGGGGCCCTCACCATGGTCGAAGGTGGCAGACCGGGGAACTGGAACCTGGACTGATCACGACGTTACCGAATTGCCTTGATTGCTCTTTTCCCATACGCTGCCCTAATTG
>NW_006959377.1:0-756 GCF_000164805.1 Carlito syrichta
CTTTGTGATGGGCACCTCAGTGATTGTTCTTCCTTATATATTTGGTGTCTCATTGACTGACCTGTCCTGTAATTGGCTCATGAGTGACTGACATTCATCAGTATGGGTATCCCAGTAACTGGTCTTCTCAGTGTTGGGTGCCCCTGTAATTTACTCTCTTCTGTGTTGGGTGTCCCAAAAAGAGGGTCTCTGTATAGAGGGTCCATTGACTGAACCTTCGTTATAAAGATTGACAGAGTGAATGGCCTCCTTCTCTGATGGATCTTCCAGTCACTGGGCCTACTCTACAATTGGTGTCCCAATGACTGGATCTCTTCTGAGAGATGTCCCGGTGACTGAATCTCCTCTATAATATGTATAATAGCACTCCTAAAGGATGTGTGCCCAGTGAGTGGCCCTTCTCAGTGAGAAATATCCCAGTAAATAATCCTCCTCTGTGATAGGTGCCTCATTGTCTAGCTTTGCTCTGTGATCTCACCACCAGTGCCAAGGTCTCCTCCCTATTTGGTGAACAGTGACAAGTCCTCCTCCATTATGGGTGCCCCAGTGAGTGGGGCCTTTTCAGTGACTTGTGCCCCAGTGAGTGATCCTCTTTTATAACAGGTGGCAACGTGACTAGTCCTCCTCTGTGATGGGTGCATCACTTACTGGGCCTCCTCATATTTTGTGCCATAGTGACCATCATCCTTTGAGATAGGTGTCCCAGTGATTAGGCCTCCTCATTATGTGTGCTGTAGTGACTGTACCTTCTCTGCA
>NW_006959378.1:0-768 GCF_000164805.1 Carlito syrichta
AAAAAAGATATTGGTTCTAACACGATTATAGCAGGGAACTTGAATACCCCACTAACAGGCCTAAATATATCATTGAGGCAAAAAATCAGCAAGGATATCCAAACCCTAAACTTGACACGACCAAATGGACTTAATAAATACCTACAGATTATTTCATCCAACAACCATAGAATATGCACTCTACTCATCACAACATGAAACATACTCCATGATCAATTACATCCTTGGCCATAAATCAAGCATAAACAAATTTCATAAGGTTGAAGTCTTGCCATGCACATTTTCAGACCACAGTGGAAAAAAATAAATATCAAAACCAATAACATATCCCCAAAGCCCACAAAGACATGCACATTAAACAGCATGACACTGAACAACTACTAGGTCAGCACTGAAATTAAAGCAGAATTTGAAAAAATCCTGGAAACAAATGAAAATAAAGAAACATCTTACCAAACCTCTGGGATGCCATGGAATCACTTCTAAGAGAGGAATTTATATCTCTATGAGCACACATCAAAAAGCCAAAAGATCACAAATGGAGAGCTTAACAAATCACCTAAGGGAGCTGGAGAGAAAAGACCATGAAAACTCCAACTTTAGCAGAAGAATTCAAATCACAAAAATAAGAACCCAAATACAGGACATAGAAGACAAAATATCATTGAAGATATCAACCAAACAAAATCTGTTTCTTTGAAACATTTACAAGATTGATGGGCCCCTAGAGAGAATGACCAAGAAACCAGAGAAAAAACCCAAATAACC
>NW_006959379.1:0-764 GCF_000164805.1 Carlito syrichta
CTGCTTCCATAGTTCCGTCTGATACTACTTGCCTTCTTAGTGCCGTCTGATGCTACTTGCCTTCTTAATGCCGTCTGACACTACTTGCTTTCTTAGTGCCGACTGATATTACTTGCAATCTTAGTGTCGTCTGATATTACTTGCCTTCTTATTGTCATCTGATACTACTTGTGTTGTTTGTGCCGTCTGATACTATTTGCATTGTTAGTGCCATCTAATACTACTATCCTTATTAGTGCCGTCTGATACTCCTTGCCATATAAGTGTCCTCTGGTACTCCTTCCCTTATTGGTGCAGTGTGATTCAACTTTTGTTATTAGTGCCGTCTGATACTCCTTGCCTTATTAGTTCCGTCTGATACTGCTTGCGTTATTAGTGCCTTCTGATCCTTCTTGCCTTATTATTGCCGTCTGATCCTACTTGCCTTTTTAGTGCCGTCTGATACTACTTGCCATATTAGTGCAGTCTGATACTACTTGCCTTCTTAGTGCTTTGTGATACTACTTGCCTTCTTAATGTCGTATAATACTACTCACCTTCTTAGTGTGGTGTGATATTCCTTGCCTTCTTAGTGTCGTCTGATACTACTTGCCTTGTTAGTGTCGTCTTATACTACTTGCGTTGTTAGTGTCGTCTGATACTACTTGCCTTGTTAATGCCGTCTGATACTACTTGCCTTTATTAGTGCCACCTCATACTACTTACTTATTAGTTCCGTCTTGTACTACTTGCTTTATTATGCCATCTGATTCTACTTGCCTTAT
>NW_006959380.1:0-841 GCF_000164805.1 Carlito syrichta
CCTCTCAGAATCCCAAGTCCCAAGGTAAGAGAAGTACCTGCAGAGAGAAGGCCAGTAAACAGGTCAGCAGTGACAGAGTCTCTATAATCAAATGCATAAAACTGGATTAAACAGGTCAGCAGTGACAGAGTCTCTATAATCAAATGCATAAAACTGGATTAATGGTGAATTTCATTTGCCAGGAGTGGCAACAGTGCAATCACAGAAGTTCTTCCTCCATCACTGCACCTACTTGTACGTTCAAACTAGAACCTGAAACCCTGAAAATTCCACTTCACAATGGTTTTCAGTGTTGGAGACTGTGAATTAAAGACCTCCATTGTTTGCAACGATTATTTCCTTGCCTTTACCAGTTTCAAAGAAAGATAATCTTCACTAACTTTTCTACTGATCCTTGTTGATCAGATCAACTTTGTTTTGGATTCCTATTGAATCAAAGACAAACAGATTCATTTTAATCACTTTCATGTGTAACTTTGTTTCAGTTCAAGATTCTCACCGTGCTTCCATTTCCTTGTTATAAAGACTACTAGGCAGTTGGGGGAAATACGGGAACTACCATAAATTCTATTCACTAAATAACAAACATTTCAGACAAATTATCTCAGTTGTAAAGTACTTTGGAACACTGAGTAATTATATGCAATTAAAGCCCCAGTGTTTGTTTACTTTCCCTTGTTAATTTATAATATAATTACCTGTACTCAGGAAAACTAACAGATTAGCAAGCACTGGAAATCAAAATTATCTCTCAACATCACAAAAATAAAGACAAACATTTATTCTACTCGTGGAGTACTTCAGATTTCAGATAAAACTATTTAATACTTTCTACTTTTTA
>NW_006959381.1:0-649 GCF_000164805.1 Carlito syrichta
CAAAACCACACTGAGATACCACCTAACTCCAGTCAGAATGGCAATTATCAACAACTCAAAAAATAACAGCTGCTGGAGAGGGTGTGGTGAAAAGGGAACACTTCTACACTGCTGGTGGGAGTGTAAACTAGTGCAACCTCTGTGGAAAGCAGTGTGGCGATTCCTAAAAGCTCTAAAAATTGACCTTCCATATGACCCTGCAATCCCCCTACTGGGAATATACCCTGAAGAACACAAATCACTCTATAAAAAAGATACCTGCACACGTATGTTTATCGCAGCGTTGTTCACAATAGCAAGAACCTGGAAACAACCATGCTGCCCATCAAAAGAGGACTGGATTAAAAAAATGTGGTACATATACACGATGGAATACTACGCAGCCATAAAAAAGAACAAAATCATGAATTTCGCAGCAACCTGGATGGAACTAGAGTCTATAATACTGAGTGACTCACACAGAAACAAAGATCAGAATATCACATGTTCTCACTCATATAATGGACCTTGAACATCCAATGTAATACTATAAGAAAATGACTGACGGTACTAGGAAACTATGGGGGGGAGGGAGATGGGATTAACAGTAGCAAATATCTGTCTGGGGCTGGGAAAACACCTCTTATCAACAGGGTGTCTGAATGAAACG
>NW_006959382.1:0-400 GCF_000164805.1 Carlito syrichta
TGATATTTCAAGTGTTCTCATTTGCATTTCTTTGATGATGAGTGAGTCTGAGCAATTTTCATGTGTTTGCTTGCTGCCCGTATCTCTTCTTATGAAAAGTGTCCCCTCACGCATTTTGTACACTTTTCAAAGGGAATGTTTCTGAATTTTATGAGTGTTTGAGTTTCTCATAGATGTTAGACATTATGATTTTTTACAGATATATACTTGGAGAATCGTTTTCCCCACTCTGGTGGCTGTATTTCTGTTCTTCTGATGGTTTCTTTTGTTTTGCTGAAGTATATTAATTTGGTGAGATTCCACTTGTCTATCTTAATTATTACAGCATGAGTATTTAGGATTCTGAAGAGGAATTAGTTTCCGGTTCCAGTTTCCATAACGGTGTCTCCTGTGTTTTCTA
>NW_006959383.1:0-782 GCF_000164805.1 Carlito syrichta
CACTGATTCGTGGTTTCGTCTTAGGAAGATAGCCTGTAGTTTTTGGGATTGAAGACTTATATAAGGAAGGTTACTTATACTTCCTTAGCAATATGACGTGTGGTTTCCTGTATATGGCAACCTCCATTACCCAGCTTCCTGCTTCACTATGCAGGATGCCGAGACAGTTCCTGGTGACTGAGTATTCCAGTTTTTTGGATATCAAGAGAAAGACGTCCATAATGTTTTTGCTACCTGGAATCCAAGATTTCTGGTTCGCCTTAACAAGACCTCCACAAAATGTAGAATATTCCAAACACAAAATCCCAAAACCTACCTGCCCACCCACCAGAATTTACTGTACTTTGAGGTCACCTGAATTGAGGAATTTTGTACCAATATACCTTTTGAATCTGGGGAATATGATTATGGTCGTAGATGGTCCCAGGAAACAAAAGTATTTCTAGGGCCAAATCCTTGATTACAACTAACAAGAGGACCAGAAAGATCCTAAGGATCTGTAATGACAGATTTAGCATATCCAAGGAGCAAGTAGCTCTGAAAATGTAGGGACCCAGAACCCCAGATAGCTGATTAAACCTTATCAAGAGGCCCTGTAGATTCTGGAAAATGAGAACTCCTAGAACCGGATTTCCTTTTAAATCTCAGTAAGATGCCCTGATTTTTCCTGTCGATTTGGTTTCCAAAATCAGTATATCAAAAGATAGATGCCCAGTAGTTTCCTATTTTCGTAGATTCCATAATTCCTGTTTACCATTAAAAGACGTAGTAAACTTTTAGCA
>NW_006959384.1:0-773 GCF_000164805.1 Carlito syrichta
CCTGAACAACTACTAGGTCAGCACTGAAATTAAAGCAGAATTTGAAAAAATCCTGGAAACAAATGAAAATAAAGAAACATCTTACCAAACCTCTGGGATGCCATGAAATCACTTCTAAGAGAGGAATTTATATCTCTATGAGCACACATCAAAAAGCCAAAAGATCAGAAATGGAGAGCTTGACAAATTACCTAAGGGAGCTGGAAAGAAAAGACCACAAAAACTCCAACTTTAGCAGAGGAATTCAAATCACAAAAATAAGAACCCAAATACAGGACATAGAAAACAAAAATATCATTGAAGATATCAACCAAACAAAAATCTGTTTCTTTGAAACAATTAACAAGATTGATGGGCCCCTAGAGAGAATGACCAAGAAAAACAGAGAAAAAGCCCAAATAACCACAAGCAGACATACAAAAGATCAAATTACAATGGACCCCAAAGAAATACAAAAGTTTATCAGAGATTACTATGTACGCCTATATGGAAACAAACTTGATAACGTAAGTGAAATAGAAGATTTTCTGACATCACACAAGCTCCCCAGGTTGAATCTAGAATACATTGAGACACTATGTAGACCAATAAAAACCCAAGAAATTGACTCTGTCATATGAAAACTACCTACAAAAAAAGTCCTGAACTGGATGAATTTCCCGCAGAATTCTACAAAATGTACATGGAGGAACTAGTTCCAATCCTATTGAAAGTATTCCAGGCAATTGAAAGATGGAATTCTCCCAAACCATTTTATGAGTGACATCACACTA
>NW_006959385.1:0-935 GCF_000164805.1 Carlito syrichta
TCAGCATCAGACGACACTAAGAAGGCATGTAGTATCAAATGACACTAAGAAGGTAAGTAGGATCAGACGACAGTTAGAAGGCAAGTAGTATCAGACGACAATAATATGGCAAGTAGTATTAGACGAACCTAAGAAAACAAGTAGTAGCAGATGACACTAAGAAGACAAGGAGTATCAGACGACACTAAGAAAGAAAGCAGTATCAGACGACACTAATAAGGCAAGTAGTATCATAAGACATTAATAAGGAAAGTAGTATCATAACACTAATAAGGCAAGTAGTATCATAAGACATTAATAAGGCAAGTAGTATCATAAGACACTAATAAGGCAAGTAGTATCAGACGACACTAATAAGACAAGTAGTATCATTAGACACAATTAAGGCAAGTAGTATCAGACGACACTCATGAGGCAAGTAGTATCATAAGACACAATTAAGGCAAGTAGTATCAGATGACACTCATAAGACAAGTAGTATCATAAGACACTAATAAGGCAACTAGTATCAGACGACACTAACAAGGCAATTATTATCATAAGACATCAATAAGGCAAGTAGTATCAGACGACAGTAATATGTCAAGTATTATCAGACGACACTAATAAGGCAAGTAGTATCATAAGACACTAATAAGGCAAGTAGTATCATAAGACACTAATAAGGCAAGTTGTATCATAAGATACCTATAAGGCAAGTAGTATCAGTCGACACTAATAAGGCAAGTAGTATCAGTCAACACTAATAAGGCAAGTAGTATCATAAGACACTAATAAGTCAAGTAGTATCATAAGACACTCATAAGTCAAGTAGTATCATAAGACACTAATAAGGCATGTAGTATAAGACACCAATAAGGCAAGTAGTAACATTAGACACTAATAAGTCAAGTAGTATCATTAGACACTATTAAGGCAAGTAGTATCTTAAGACA
>NW_006959386.1:0-451 GCF_000164805.1 Carlito syrichta
CTAGACACCTGATGGCTAGCCAGCTGACTTAACTATATACATACCTACATAGCCTGCTGGTTTGCCAGCTGACTTAAATACCTAACTACCTAGCTTACATGCTGTCCAGCATTTTGACTTAACTAGGTAACTTACATAGCTAGGTACCTGGCAAGCCAGCTGACTTAACTAGCTAGCTAACCTGCTAGTCAGCTGGCTAGCCAGCTGACTTATAATGTTGACTTAATTAGCTAGCAAGGTGACTTAACTAGCTGACTTAACAAGCTAGCTACTTAGCTAGCCAGCTGACGTAATTAGCTGTTTTAACTAGCTAGCTACCTAGCTAACTTTCATGTAGCTAGCTGACTTAACTAGCTGACCTATCTATCTAGCTTACTGACATCTGGCTGACATAACTAGCTAGCTTCCTAGCTATCGAGAGAACTTAACTAGCTGAAATAACTAGCGACCC
>NW_006959387.1:0-11436 GCF_000164805.1 Carlito syrichta
TGAGCTGACATCCTTCGATTCAGAAGCTGTTCTCTTCCTTCCTATCCACTGTGCTGCTCACCAACTCCCCTTCTCCTGAGCAGTAGGCTGAAAGCTCTAGGCCACTTTAGTCCAATTTTCCCCTCATATAGAAAGACGATTGTGGCATTAAGACCTTGTACCTGCTGTTCAGAATCAGTAAGGAGCAATAAGTGGACAGATAATGACAGTTTTCGGACAGGCACTGAGCCTGTCACCTGCCCTCCCCCCACCATTCCCACCCCTGGACACCCCCTAATTTCCCTCTCCAGAGTTCAAAGTGAAAGGAGCTTCCCTTAGCACAGAAAGCCCTGCCTTTCCCAGTTGGTGAGATCTCTCATGTGGCCCTGGGCAAACCATCTATCCTCCCTCTGCCTCAGTTTCCTCATCTGTACAATTGGCATTAATACCTTTCTCAAGGGGTGAGAAATATTTTTTAAAGCCAAGGAGGAGGCCCGTAATTGGAAACAGTTGCTGTTTCCATCTATTATCAGCATGGATTCTTTCATCATCCTTGGCAGACTTAGCCAGGCTCATTCTCTCCCTTCCATTGGAAAGAAGACAGGTGTGCCAGAGTTCATTGTTGCCTGTTGTCTCAGCATCCCTTCAGAGAACCCCAAGTAACAAAGCACATAGTTATGTAGACCCTATGACGCCCCAGGCTCGGGCTTTACTTGGGTTATCTCACTCACACTTAACAACACCACCTTGAGATGGTTATTTTATTATCCCCAGTTTATAGATTGGGAAACTGAGGCAGAAAGCATTGAAACTACTCACCCAGAGTCATTTAGTGAGCAGTACGCAGGCATTTGGGCCCAGGCAGTCTGGTTCCCCATGAACACTGGGCCCATGCTCCCTCACAAACCACCGTGTCCCCCCATCCCCTAATTCCAAGGACTGGGCATCTGGAGACAGAAGGAGTGAGCCCAGATGACTCTGGCCAGTCTTATCCCAGGCATTGGGCCAGAGGCCCATGGTGAGCCCACACACTAGGGAGCTGCGAGTGGACACCAGATGCCAGATGGCATAACCCTGGAAGTCATTTCATCAGACCAAGGGTAAGGAGTGGGGAGAGGAATCCCTTCCTGGGCCCTCCTCCCTGCTCACCCTGCCTCCCACTTGGCCTTTCTGTACTCCAGGTCTCCACCCCACCCTTTCTCTCCCTCCAACCTTTTCCACCTAACCTGCCTCTGGGTCCTCCTATTCCCTCCCTTTTGCTTTTCTCCAAATCTTCTCGTGTCTACCTGCCCCTCCTCCATGAAAGCCAAGCCCCTTCCCAGACAAGGAAGGGCAGGGTATGGGGAGCACTATGCCTGGGCATCCTTCTGCCCAGTTTCTACCCCAACCCAGCTGTAGAACTTTCAGGCCAAGGCAGCCTCCCCCCACAGCGGGCAAGTTTGTATCTTGAGTGTCCTAAGCCCCGACACCTGGCTTTTCCTACCAAGAGGAGCCCAGCTGGCCAGAACTGGCACACATGGCCAGCCTCTCCTCCAGGACTCCTGTCCCTTCTCTCTCTTCTTCCTTCTTCCCATCTCCCTCCTTCCTGGAGGCGTTCATTCATTCACTCAGCCTACATTGACTGAATGCCTATGTTGTACCCAGTACTAGAGTTGGGAGTCAGAAGTGAAAGGGACATAGCCCAGGCCCTGGGTGGCAGAGGAAGCGGGCAGATACAGTAGCATTCCTCCACAGTGTGTGAAGGGCTCTGCCAGGGCCTTCAGCAGAGAGTTCTGTAGAAGATTGTGGGAGGGACCTGTTCTCTAAGAGTCAGGAAGGTTCCTAGTACATTTCCTGGTTAGCCTGACCTGACTCATCTCATTTGATAACATTGTGATGGCACCACATTGGTGCTGAGGCTTCAAGGAGGATCAGGAGCTCCCGGAGATGGGCCTAACCTCCTGCTTGATCCCAACCCTGCCCCCACATTCCTGCCCCCAACAAGCTTGACTGTTCCCAGGGAGGCCAAAAGCACAGATGAAGAAGGGCAGAGGTTGCCACCCCCACTCTCCTATTGGGGTGGGAAGAATGCACAGAGTTCTCCCTTCCCAGCTGGGAGACCTCCACCCATTCTCTCTCCCCTAGCAAATTCTCCAGCCAAGACCAGCACCAACTTCCAGCTGGGCCCCTCACCCTGCACCCCTACACTCCACATCTGGGCACTGACTTGGCCCTCTGGGGTTGTCACACTCAACCACAGCCAGTTTCCAATCAGCAAGGCCTCATGCTGGGTGACAGGATGGGGTCAGGAGACAGAGGATGACAAGGGGAAAGTCCAAAGACCCACCTGCTGTCAACTACTTCCGTTTCCTCATATCTCCCCAGCTACTCCATTGGTAGTGCTAGGGAGAAGCCTGGACACTCTGGCCCCCCCTCCTGATTCATGAAAAGGTAGAAAGCAGGAGACCACAGAAATAGGAAGGAGCCCTGGCAGGTGGCAGGCACTCTAAATGCTCTGGTGGGGGCATGAACTCAGAGTCCCTTGCAGCTCACCAGTGGCTTTGGTCTCCTGTTTGGGGCCCAGGTGGAAGCCAGGAGAAAGGGTTTCCTCTCTTACCCCCTGCCCCTCAGAGGTCCTGGCACTTCTTGCCACAGGAAGAAAACCTTGTGCAAGGTATTTAACCACTTTGTTTAACAGACAAAAAGACTAAGAACGAGAGGCACACGACATCTTAAACAAGGGCTCACAGCAGGTTACTCAAGGTACTTGAGTACATCAAGTACCTTGGCACGGTCCAGATGGTGTGGGCCCTGTGGCCAGGTGGTGGGCTGTGGAGTGGGCATTGCTGTCCGTGATGGATGCCACCCACTTCCTCAGGGCTCCAGGACAGAGGTGGCCACAGAGGGTATTGCAGAGAATAAGTCAGCGATACCCACCTATCAGGCCCAGAGAATGCACAGCCAGTTCCAGAAATCCTTTGCCTCCCTCACCAACCTTTCTCTCACTTCCTTCCTGCCCCCGACATGCCCAGGAGGAGTCAGACAAGAGTGTTAATGAATGTCTTGTCTGTGGCCTAGGAAGGAGCAGAAAATGCATGGGACCTGCTTGAGTTTTCATCTCGTAAAGCAAGCAAAGATTTCTCCCATAATACATTTTAAAGGAACTGGGGATGCAAAAAGAACAGTGTGTTTTTATGGACGCAACCCCTGCCTGTTCCAGCTCCTGTCTCAATACTTGTCATCTAAAACTGCCATCATTCCCAAGCCTTCCTAGTCCCATCTCACCTTGATGGGACAAGGTGCTCGTCATGTGCTCCCAGGAGCATATGCGTTCTTGGGCTGTCCTATTTATCTGCCCTGGGTACCCTCAGCTGCTGCCTTGAGACTAACTCATTCAGTGCCTTAGGCCAGGCAGATCTCTGTCCCATCTGGGCCCCAGTTTCCCCATCTGTAGCAGGATGAGGCAGATGAGACCATTTCTAAAGATTTGGCCTATCTTAACTATTCAAGGTGATAGCGTGGGTCCCCTCATCTGTGATTTTAAGAAGTTCTGAGTCTAGGCAGGCACAAGAAACTGGTTTAAAAAAAAAAGATAAAAAATCAGAAATTTCACATAATTTGGATTTCTCTGACTTCTGAGCAGTTGGACAATCTGGCAGCCCTGACCCAGCACATGACAACAGTCAATTGGAGCAGCACCTATTATCCAGAACAAAAGCTCTCCCCTGAACCACACTCCTCACCACTCCCCATTGCTCCCCATCCCTAAGGCGAGTTACCATAGCTCACTGGATGTGAGCTGTTGTTTTACTAGAAAAACGATTTCTCCTTCACTATATCACTATCAAAGGTGGGAAAATTGAACTGAAAGATAAGAGGACATGTGTGTCTTAGGAAAAAAAGATTAACAAAGAGAGACTATTTCCTTGGAAAGAAACATGCTCCAGCATGTTTAACCACCACACACCTGGTCCTGGGCTCTAATCGGACTTCCTAGCCTGCGGCTTCTAGTAGTTGAATTTGTGTTCTCAAGTCACTCAGAGGACCTCCTGGCCCTGCCCTACTTGCTGTTCCCCGCCCCGCCCCCAACAGAACTGAGGGGTCTGCATAGGTCCCAGTCCTCTGATGTGCTCTGGGGGTCTCTCTCCTCCCCTTTCTGCACCCACTCCAAGCCAGGCTTCTTTGGAACCAGAACCTTAAGTGGCAGCAGGGGTGGCCTGTGCCTCACCCTGAAAGGAAGAATGCACGGTGCAGAAACCAGCTTAAAGGTAGGGCAGGTAGGGAGTAGTGGGGCACCAAAGTATCTTCCTGGGTGAGGCTTTCTTGTGATCCTCACTCTTTATCATCTGCTGACCCCTGCTTGGAGAACCCACTGACAGTGGAATAAATTCAGTCCCCTCAGGCCCTCTCCCTCCTTCCCTCTGCTGGAGTTGCCATGACAACCAGGGTTCACCCTTGATGCTAAAATCACAGCAACAACAACAACAAAAACTCCACCCTTGGTTAGGATGAAAGGGGGGCATTGGCCCTTCCTCCACAACCCCCCAAAGAAGGGCAATACTGGGAAACATGCAGCAGGCCAGAGGCAAGGAATGGGTGGGGCAGGGCTGTTCTGAAGGGACTTCCCCATCTTTCTTCCTGGGCATCCTCACCTACAGCCTAAAGCTGGCCCAGGGTTCTCTACAGTATCCATCTGTCTCTATTTGGGGGCAGCAGGCAGAGGACTGGGGAGAGGAGGTGGTGCAGGGCCCCTAAGGACCAGTTGTAACCCTGGAATATAGTCTCAGAAAGAGCCCCAGCTGACTGGATCTGCCAGGCCTGGGTCGTGTGACCTTAGAGAAGGCATTTCCCTCTCCGGTGCCTTGATTCCTCTCACTTCATTCCTTACACCCTCTCCCCCATCACTAAAAGCTATCCTCACAAGTTCGGTCTCAGTCACACCAAGGTCTAAGGGGCTGATAAGGCTTCCAGTGGCCTGAGGAGAGGGCCTGTGATGGCGGCATTTCAGGTCTTGAAGAATCAGGTTTGGCACAGAAAGCATTTTCCTCTCATTTTCCTGAGATCCCACAGGATAAGGAAAGGCATGGGCACTGACTCCCTGCCCAACCTGGGACACCACCCACACCATCATGCCACCCATGCTGATTGTTCCCGGGGAAGGATCCAACGGTCCTCGGCCACAGCTCAGTCAACTGCCTAGATGCTCACCACATGTGCAAAAGGACAGCCATCTCCAATCTCCTGCCTCTTTCCTATCCCTCTAGAACAGGGCAGGCTCTATAAGCAGTGATCAGGCAGCAGAACGGGCCCTAAACATCTGTCGAGAGAGGCACTAGGGAGGGACTGAGAGGTGATGGGAGAGGGTAGAAGGTGAGTCTTAGAGACCATGTGTGAAAGACCAAAAGGCAGGGTCTAGTCCTAGCTCTCCCCTCAGCAACTTCAGCAAAGTGTTCCCCTCCCTTGACCTCAGTGTCCTTCTAAACAATAAGCAAACTCGACAGGCTTCCAGGACCTCCATTCAGGGTGTGAAATGAAGGGAGGAAGGACAGATGAGGAGGAAGGAGAAGTGGTGGGTGTGGAGGTGGGAGCAGAGGCAGGCTGAGCCCCAGTGCACAGGCCCAGCCAGCAGGGCCAGGCCAAACAGCTGCCTCTGCCTGGAGATCCGGTAGCCCCTGTGGCAATGCTGATCTGGCAGAGGAAGTCGCTGTACCCTGTGGGGTTTATACCAATCCCTAAAGCCCAAGGGGACTCCAGTGGTTCAGTGACTGGTGGGGAAGACTCACAGTAAACAATTACGGTTCCATCAGCACATGCTAGGTCTCCTTAGGGAGCATCAGGAGAGAGTGATGAGGCCATGACTGTGATTCACCTCTCCCTGAAAGTGGGGTTAGCTGAGCAGAAGAGGCTTCCCTGCGAAGGTGACAACAGATCCTAGGCAGCATGAGGACCTCATGGGGCAAAGAGAAGGACCAGCAGCTGGCAAGCAGAGAGAGCCTAGCGAAGCCCAGAGGGTGGGAACAGTCTGGAGCACAGGGGACCCACTGGAAGGCCGTGCACACCTGTGTGTTTGCATGTGTGTGCATGCATTCACGTGTGCGCACATGTGTGCATTCATGTGTGTATACATGTGTGTGCATTCGTGCACATGCTTGTGCATGCATGTTCATGTGTGCATGCATGTGTGCATGCATGTGAGTGTGCTTGTGTACATTTGTGTGTGTGTGCATGCATGTGTGTGTGCATGCACATGATTGTGTATGGTTGGGGAAGGCAGAGAAGTAGGAAGGGGCCACAGCATGAAAGTCTCAGACTCCTCAAAGCTTTGGTGTTCCTGCAATACAGGGTAGATAGGAGGTGTTGGCAGGATGTGGGGACAAAGCTTATGAGTGCCAGGCAGTTCCAAGCACGTTGCATGCAAAGCTGGGTTAATCCACACAATAATCCAATGAGCTGGTATCATTTTCATACACATTTTATAGATGAAAAAACTGATGCATGTAGTGGTGTCAGGACTCTGGTTTCCACACTCAGGCAGCTGCCCCCAAAGCCTCTGCCCTTGACCATCCTGTGCTCCTGCCTCCTGCCCACCCAGGACAGGCAATGTGCCAGGTGTTAGGAACACATGAAACTTGGTCCCGACAAGACACCAAGGCAGATGTGCTGAAGCCTAGCTTATGTTAGCAGGGTTGGGGGAGAGAGTAAGAAAGGGGATAGACTGGGGAAATGTGGGGAGGTACTGTTTAATAAAGAGACTGGGGAAGCGATAGCAGCGTGATGGTGGAGAAAGGCCTGGGAACTGGCAGGAACTTGTTTGCTACGAAGCTGGCTCTGGCTTGCTGAGCTCACCCAGGTGGAGGTGGAGGAGTTGGCATGCATGCGGTGATGGGTTCCCACTCACCCAGTCCTGGACCTGTGGCCTCTCCAGGTCTCAGTTAGAGCTGCAGAGGGAAGGCTGTGAAGGCAGAAGGGCACACTGGAGGGTTGCCATCTGCAAAGCAAACGCTGCCACTCACTCTGGCTGTGCCATTCTCCTCAAGGCCACAGTGACCTGCAAACCTGGGGCCCCTTGAGGCCAGAACACAATGACTTACGGAGACTTCCCACTCGTCACAGGCTCCCGAAAACTCTCGAGGTGGTTCTCCCTCCTCAGATAAAGGGCTGACTCCTGTCCAGATAGATGGACTTCACTCATTCAGGTAGTGATTCAATAATTTAACAAGTGCTTAATTTAATGATGAATGAATTATAGGATCAAGTTATAACCCATATAATTATATAGAAAATACATTTATATAGAATATAGAGTCTATATATAACTAAAAATTAACTATGACATTAAGTTAACAAATTCTACTTAACATTGTTAACGTTTTCAACTTAGCATTGTTAAGTTAACTTAACGTTAACTTTAACAAAGTCACGCCTACTTTCTGCCAGGCATGGGGCTGGGCTCTGGAGACAGGGTGGGCGGGTGCCCGTGACTTGGGCAGGTCAGCCATGAGCCTGCTTTCACGGAGCTTACAGACCAATGGGAAGACAGAACAGGAACAGGTGAGGACATTGCAGCAAGAAGAGCAATCCCAGTGGGGGGGGGGAGGTGCAGAGTCATGGAAGGCTTCCTGGGGGAGTGACATTTAAGTTGACACCTAATGAAGAAAGATCAGGGAGAGGAGAGAGGCAAGGAGAAGACAGAAGACCGGGAAGGAGCAGGGAGAAAAGATAGGCATGACTCAGGTCTCGAGGGGAGCAGGACTGAAACACACTGTCTGGAGTATAAGCCCTCAGGGTAAGAGCAAGAATGTGCTGGAAGGGCCTGAGGGCCAGTCTCCTAGACCAGGGACAGTGCGAAACAGCCAGGAGGCTTTGTGTGTGTTGGGGTGAGCAGCATGGTGAGACTGAGAGCAATCTCCCAGAGCCAGACTCAGGAAAACAGCGTCACGTAGGAGTAGCTGCAGTCCAGGACCAGACTGGTCATGGTGGCCATGGGAGGAGTGACTGGAGTCTCGAGAAAGTGGGATTCACAGTGCATAGTGGCTGCCTATCATGGTGGGGTATGCAAGGTAAATGGCCACGTATCCACTACTGCAGGACACGGGAGAAAGGGCAGCTTTGGAGGGAGCCGTGGTGAGATCAGCTTGGGGAGAGGTTGAATTCAAGGGACTTGTGGTCTATCTACACGAGGAAGTATGTCCAGGGCACAGCCAAATGCATGTGGAGCCTGGGAGAGCCCTGGTAGAGAGTGGTGTCAGGTGCCGCTGACATGGAAAGAAGCACCAGGAGGCCCATGCAGCTCGTCAAGATGGCCTTCAGAAAACGGGATCAACCACACTCATTTATATTTTCTTCCCCCAGCTCTGCAAGGCCCCCACTAAAATGACAGGAAAAGACAGCCATAGAAGAAATAATGGAAAACAGTGACATTCTAGAAAAGGAAAGTGAGTGGAAGGACAGTAACTGCCTTGGCAGAGTTGAGATGGTAGAAAGCTGAGTGCTTGATAGGTGCAGGGAGGCATCAAGAAGCAAGCTGGATTCTACCTCGATACCATGAAAGGCTCAGGACACAGAGCTGCCCCATCTCTCAATGCAGGAGTGAAGCCAAACACAGAAGCAGTGGCAGACATCTCTTTAAGAAAGGAGTTGGACACCCCCACCCCACCCCCAACAGCCTTCTCACCTAGGTGAGGTTGGAAAGTTTGCTCTCAGGAGAAATGCACCCAGAGATCTCAGGTCTTGGTGACTCTGGACTGTGCAGTGGGTTGAGGCGTGAGGCCCCATATTGACTCTGGGGCTTTACATGAAGAGTGTTAGGACTCTAGCCCCCAGTCACCCTCCACTTGCAGAAGACTAAACACCCCCAGAAGGCAATTTGACAACTCCTCTCTGGAAAATCTAGCCAGACCAAAGGGAAAGACCTAGAGATAGTGGCATTTGGGCTTGCCACCTGATCACCTCCAGGAAAGCTCATCCCAGGACAAGCCCTGTCTATGCACACAGACTGTACTGTCAGAGTATCAGTGTCTCTGACTTAAATATGGACTCCTACCAAGGGTCCCCAGACATTTTAGAAATGCCTCCCGCATAGAAGACAAAGAAGAGGAAGGAAGCAAGGGAATTTTTAGAAAGACAGGGACTTAGAGGAAACAGAGACAAGTAAAGAAAGAAAACTAAAAATATAGCTAATATCCTCAGAAAATTAATAAAATATAATATAAATTATAAAATATATTATCACAGCTTAAAATAAAAAGTCAGTTGAAAGGCTGAACAATTAAGTTTAAAACATCTTATGGAAAGTAAAGCAAATGACAAGTTAAAAAATAAGAGAGAAAAGATAGTAAATAGGAGGTTCAAATCATGAGTCCTTACCTCTGACTAACAGGAATTCCAGAAAGTGAGAGCAGGGGAGGGAGAGAGGAGACTTTTCAAAGACATGATACAAGATATTCCAGAACCCAAGGACATGAGTCTTGGGCTCTGAAAGCACCCATGAATCATAGAACATATTAGAGAAGATCCCTACCAAAGCATGTTATCATGAAATTTCAAAAATCAGGGACAGAAAAAAAAAAGAAAAACTAGTAACAAAGGGAGAGTGGGTCACATACAAAGGACAAAGGACAAGGACTGAAAATGGCATTAGACTTTTCAACAGCAACACTGAAAACTCAAAGACACCCAAGCAATGCCTTCAAATTTTTTTAAAAAGAAATTTACTTGTAACCTAAAATCCCATACCTAACCAAACTATCCAACAAGTATCTAACAAAAGAAAGAGGCAACAAAAATAAATACTTTTTTAAACACACAAGGGTACACAACATTTACCTATGTACATTTCTTAGGAAGTTACTAGAGAATGTGCACCAGTAACTTCCTCCAAACAAGGAATTTAGACAAGAAATAAGAAGACATGGACCCAGGACATCAACTAATAAGCAGAGAAGGCAATCCTCAGAAAAATGGAAAAAGACAGTTCTAGAATGACATCTGGGGAGACCTGAAGAGCAGCCCTTCCAGGTAGGATCAGAAAGCTCTAAGGGGCATGTCTCCAAAAGAAAAGAGGAAATGCGTAAAACTGATAAATTATCTGAAGAAGTTGGCAGAATGGAGAGCTGTCTTAGGTTTTGTTGAACAGTTTGGCAGGATCCATAATGGGCATATGGAAAGCTGAGTAAGCAACAAACAATGTAATAGATTCAGGATAAAACAAGTCCTGTGGATTAAGAATATGAAACATCTCCCAAGTGTTTCTCCTCTACTCCTCCTGCATTCTAAAAGGCCACCATCTCCCATGCACGTAAGATGTTAGATTATTTTCAGGAGACCTGAACAAGCCCATAAAGAAAGATAAACAAAATCTGACATCTGACCAAAAGGCAGGTTTGCCATCTGAGGCCTGTCATAGCCCTGCCCTGCCCAGGCACATAGAGCTTTCAATCAGGTCTGGGAAACTCTTTTAAACTGTAACAGGCTATCAAGCATCACCAGATGTTTGAGAAAATCATCCAACATTCAAAAGTAACACCCAAACAAATAAACTGAAAAAAAAAAAATAGAGAAAATAGAGACAATGCAGGGAACAACAACAACAAAAAAGCTTCAACAACAACAGAAACCAAGATAAGCATTCTTTTTTAAAAACAAAAATTTTATTTTAAAAATGTGGGGTACAATTCAGGGTTAGGTATACAAATGTTCATTATGCAGGTACCCTTGTTGATGAGGTGTCCCCTTCCCTCTCCTGGCAGTTTCCCTCAACTGCCAATCCCACCCCACCCCCCATCCTGGCAATTTCCCACTACTGACAATCCTGCCCCACCTCACCTCGTGGTTTCCATTACTGCCAATCCCTTGCTTATAGTATTATGATAATTGTTCAAGGTCCGCTTATGTGAGAACATGTGATACTCAGTTCTTTGTTTCTGTGATAGATCACTCAGTATTATGGACTCTAGGTCCATTCAAGTTGCTGTGAAGTTCATAATTTTATCGTTCTTTCTGGTTGTGTAATATTCCATCGTGAGTATGTATCACATTTTTTTTATTCAGTCCTGTTTCGAGGGGCAGCACAGTTGGTTCCATGTTTTCACTACTACGAATAATGCTGCAGTAAATATGCATGCACAGGTATCTTTTTTATAGAGTTATTTTAGTTCCTCTGGGTATATTCCCAGTAGGGGGATTGCGGGATTGTATGGGAGGTCAATTTTTAGATCTTTTAGGAATCGCCATGCTATTTTCCACAGAGGTTGTATGAGTTTACACTCCCACCAACAGTGTAAAAGTGCTCCCTTTTCCCCACATCCTCTCCAGCATCAGTTGTTTTTTGAGTTATTGGTGATGGCCATCCTGACTGGAGTTAAGTGGTTTCTCAGTGTGGTTTTAATTTTCATTTCTTTAATGACTAGTGAGGCTGAGCATCTTTTCATGTATCTGTTGGCTGCTTGTATGTTTTCTTTTTCTTTCTTTCTTTTCTTT
>NW_006959388.1:0-424 GCF_000164805.1 Carlito syrichta
ACACACACACACACACACACACACACACTTCAGTATGACTGAATTTTCAAAAGAGAGATAAGTGAACATAAACACTAGTATGCATAGCTTTATTACTATATAATAATATTAGAGATTCTTTTCAAGTAGGCACAATTTATTCTTTTCTTCAACTAATATACTACATGAAGTAGCTATTTCATGCCAAGTACTGTGAAAACACAGAAGATACTAAGTGAACTTGATCTTTACACTGCTGATAAGAAAGGCTAAGGAAGGTCTTCCAAATTGGAACAAAAGAACACATAACAATATAAAAATATATTCAAAGTATAAAACTCACTAGTTAAGGAAATATGTAGTCAAATTCAGAATACCTTAATAATATAAAGCTGTTACATCAATCATTCTTACCTCTAACAATTAAAAGACAAATGCATTAAAA
>NW_006959389.1:0-426 GCF_000164805.1 Carlito syrichta
CTCTGTAGAATCAAGATGCCTCCATGAAGTCCCTGTAGGTGGGTTAGTTCCAGGCTTCTCACAGCATGACAGTCTCAGAACAGAAAGACGATGTACAGTTTCAATATAATATCTGACATTTCTTTTATTTTGAGTAGCATACAGTAATGAGTTGGCATATATTTTCTATCTGTATATAAAAAACTGCAGCCACTATAGTTTAAAGATCTTAAACTAGAATTTTGGAAATTTGCTTGCTACACGGGAAAGAGACCCCTAGCTTGACTCCACCATTTCTAGTTGTATAAAGTTGGGAAAATATTCTAGCCTCCCTAGGCCTGAAGTTTTAAAATTGTAAATAAAAACAGCAATTTACAGAGTTATTGGCAATATAATGCATGCCAATTTTACCATTAATATTAGATAATAAATGCCTAAATTTACTGG
>NW_006959390.1:0-401 GCF_000164805.1 Carlito syrichta
AAAAAAAAAAAAAAAGACTGAGAGATCCACTGATATACAAAGCCCCCGATAAGTGCTTCATAGTCCTGGTAGCACATTAGAGTCACTTGGGGAAGTTTGATTTAAAATAATCATCATCATATTTAAGCTTCAGTCCAAAGCAGTTAAACCAGAACTTTAGGGAAATGCTTTAGTATATTGTATATATTTAGTATATTTAGTAGATCCTACCTTATGCTCCAAGTGATTCTAATTTTCTGCAGCCAGGGTTGAGAACCACTAACCCAAGTTTTTGGGCGAGGCCAAGGAACAGCAAAGATCTGCTTCTGAGCTGATGCGGTCACGGATTCTAGTCTGGAGGTTCACTTTCATCAGAAATGCCCCCAGTTCAGAGTTTTGAATCAGCTCTGTGTGTGTATGCA
>NW_006959391.1:0-325 GCF_000164805.1 Carlito syrichta
CCAGCTGACTTAACTTGCTGACTTAACTAGCTGGCAAGCTAACTTAACTAGCTGACTTAACCAGCAAGCTACATAACAGATCATCTGGCTTAACTAGCTGGTTTAACTAGCTAGCTATCTAGATAGCTATATAGCTAGCCAGCTGACATAACTAGCTGACTTAATGAGCTACCTAGCTGACATAAATAGCTGACTTATATAGCTAAATTCTTATCTAACCAGCTCACTTAACTAGCAGAAATAACTAGCTAGCCAGATGTCTAGCCATCTCATTTCACTAGATTTTAACTAGCGAGCCAGCTGGAGAGCCAACAGATTTAACAAG
>NW_006959392.1:0-411 GCF_000164805.1 Carlito syrichta
ATAAAGTATCAGTGAAGTCATTTGATCATTTCAATACAAGAATTATAGTCATAGATTGAAGGATAAATAAAATCACAGCTTTTTTTTAAGGGGAGGAGAGATATTAGAGCAATACTCATTGTAAGTTACCTTTTCCTGAGTTGTCAAAATCAGACTTTCTCATTGTTGAAGATAACTTAACTCTATAGAAGTGAGAGGAATCAGAAAAGAAAAACACAGCATAGATAACATAGCTAGATAATATTGACAAATCTACTGTTACCACTTGGAATTTTCCTTTTATTATTTTTGATTCCAAGTTTTCTTTACTTGTACTCTTTTAAAGTAATATTATATTTATTAGCATTGTCATGTCACTAAGAATTATCATAAATATGTCTTCAGTGGCTCATAATGACCTTTGACAAGAAT
>NW_006959393.1:0-2886 GCF_000164805.1 Carlito syrichta
CTTCCCCGTTCCCAGACAGATATTTGCTACTGTTAATCCCATCTCCCTCCCCCCCCATGGTTTCCCAGTACTGTCAGTCATTTTCTTATAGTATTGCATTGAATGTTTAAGGTTCATTATATGAGTGAGAACATGTGATACTCGGATCTTTGTTTCTGTGAGAGATCACTCAGTATTATAGACTCTAGTTCCATCCAGGTTGCTGTGAAATTCATGATTTTGTTCTTTTTTATGGCTGTGTAGTATTCCATCGTGTATATGTACCACATGTTTTAAAATTCAGGATATATTCCCAGTAGGGGGATTGCGGGGTCATATAGGAGGATGGTATTTAGAGCTTTTAGGAATCGCCACACTGCTTTCCACAGAGGTTGCACTAGTTTACACTCCCACCAACAGTGTAGAAGTGTTCCCTTTTTGCCACACCCTCTCCAGCAGCTGTTATTTTTTGAGTTGTTGATAATTGCCATTCTGACTGGAGTTAGGTGGTATCTCAGTGTGGTTTTGATTTGCATCTCCCTGATCAGAGTGAGGTTGAACATTTCTTCATGTGTTTGTTGGCTGCTCGAATGTCTTCCTTTGTATGTTTATCGCAGCATTGTTCACAATCACAAGAACCTGGAAACAACCATGCTGCCCGTCAAAAGAGGACTGGACATCTGCATATTTATAAGTCCATTTTATGCATTACTCTAACTGTCCTCCTCAACTTTTTGATCACCCAATATTTCTCATGATCACAGGTGCAAAAATTATTGCAATATGTTAGTATAAAAAATCCAGCAACAAATTTCAAAAAATACATCATGATCTAGTGGAGTGTCAGAAGCTCAGTTTGGTTTATCATTTGAAAATCAGTCAGTATTATGTACCACATTAACAGGACAAAGAAGAAAAATCATATGATAATCTAAGTAGATGTAGGAAAACCTTTTAAAAATACAACCCCTCAGGCCAGGTCTGGGACTCAGCCTGTAATCACAGCAATTTGGGAGGATGAGGCAAGTGTATTGCCTGACCCCACCGGTTTGAGGTCAGCCCAGGCAACTTGGTGAGACTTTGTCTCTACAATAATTACACAAATTAGCTGGGTGCGGTAGCACACACCTGTAGTTCCAGTTACTTGAAAGGCTGAGGTGGAATGATGGCCAGAGCCCAGCAGGTCGAAGCTGGAGTGGCTGAGTGTGCCACTGCATTCTAGATGGGCGACAGAGTGAGACTCCAACTCAAAAAAAGTAAATAAATAAAAATACAACCCCTCATAGTTATTTTTATAAAACACTTGTTAATCAGAACATATGAACTCTCTTAATTTGATGAAAATATATCTGTAAGAGATCCACAACTAACATTCCATTTAATGGTGAAATATTGAAAACCTTCTCTACCCAGGTATTGGAAAAGGAAAATAATGTTAACTAGTATAAGTGCTATTCTAATTTTACTGAAGTTCATATCCAGTAGATTAAGGGTAGAAGATATAAAAGAGATAAAGATTATAAAGAAATGAAAGTTTTGTTTGTTTGTTTGTTTTTTGCCAAAGAGTCAATTGTGTGTACTTGAGATAGCCAAAAGGATTTTCAATCAAATTAAAAAAGTATTTTGGAGGGTCATCAGATAAATAGCCAATGTGTAACTTGGGTTTTCCCAAATACAAACCTTGAGGTAATAATTGAATAATTTTCCTTGTGTGGTACAAACAACACCAGTAGGGAAGTGATAACAGAAAACAGAAACCACGTATAAAAGTGCTTATCAAGTCCCTTTCCATTGTGGTTGACTATGTTTAACTCTAAAACAATTCTCAATAAAGTTAAAAGGATTAAAATCCTATCATACAAAGCTTAATCTTGTTGAGAAAGTTTAGAAAGTGATATAAAATATGTGATGTGGAGACAAGAAACTCCATGACATGCCAGCATAATAACAAGAGATTCTTTGAAAGAAAATGATATTTATTCGAGAATAGGACATTGTAATAGAAATATGTGTGAAATAATAAACTGTGTCTGTATTCAGGAAGGTAAGAGGAAATCCTTTTTTTTTTTTTAGTTGGTGTATCACTCTTTTGTCCAGGTTGGAGTGCGGTGGTATGCTCATTGCTACTGCAGCCTTGACTTGCTGGCCTTGGGTGACTCTTCCACCTCAGCCTTCCAAATAGTTGGAACTACAGTCATGCACTACCATGCTTGCTATTTTTTGGATTTATTGTAGTGATGAGATCTCAACAAGTTGCCCAGACTGGTCTCAAGTCCATGGTCTCAGGAAATCCTCTCACTTCGACCTTCCAAAGTGCTGGCATTATAGGTGTGAGCCAGAGTGTCTGGAAAAACAATGATTTTTAAAAGAAAAATAAGTAAGCCGGGCTCGGTGGCTCAGCCTGTAATCCCGCGCCTTTGGGAGGCTGAGGTGAGTGGATTGCCTGAGCCCGCGGGTTCGAGACCCGCCTGGGCAGCGAAACTTCATCTCTACAATAAATCAAAAAATCAGCCGGGTGTGGTAGCGCGCACCTGTAGTTCCGGCTACTCGGAAGGCTGAGGCGGAAGGATCGCTGGAGCCCAGCGGGTCGAGGTTGCGGTGGCCGAGAGCGGCCACTGCACTCCAGTCTGGGCGACCAAGTGAGACTCCAATTCAAAAAAAAAAAAAGAAAAATAAGTAAAATCACAGAATTTTTTTGCAATGATTATCCTTAAATATAAAGATCAACACAAAGAATGACATTAATCTGAGGTTGAAAAGGCAGATGCTGAGCAGAGGTCTTTGGAGAAGACATTTTTCCATTTTTACACTTTCATTTTTGGGGTCAGTTTGATATGGTCTTTGTTCAAGATTATGCTTTCTGCAGTCTTTCAAGATAGTTTTGTTATTAGGCATATAGCATGAGAA
>NW_006959394.1:0-728 GCF_000164805.1 Carlito syrichta
CAGGCTGGAGTGCAATAGCACACTCATGGCCACACCAGCATCGACCTGCTGGGCTCCGGTAATCTGTCCACCTCAACCTTCCAAGTAGCTGGAACTACAGGCATGCACTACCATGTCCAGCTAATTTTTTGATATATTGTAGAGACAAAATCTCACCAAGTTGCCCAGTCTGGTCATGAAACCCTGGGCTCAGGCAATCCTCTCACTTCAGTCTCCCAAAGTGCTGGGATTACAGGCTTGAGCCACCATGCCTGGCCCTTTCTAGGTTTTTAATGGCTATAGAACATTTGATTGATTATAAGTAATTTAATTTAAAATACCACGATTTATGTAAAGAGTCCAATATTGATGGACCTTTAGATGTCTTCATAGGTTTTTTTTTTTTTTTTTGAGTTGGAGTCTCACTTTGTCACCCAGACTGGAGTACAGTGGCATGCTCCTGGCCACCACAGCCTTTACCTGCTGGGCTCCGGCAAAGGGGTATTTTTTAATTAAAAAAAAACAGTGCTGGCATGTAAATATCTTATGCTACACCCAACTGTACCTAAATTCCTAGAAGTAGAATTTCTGAAATAAAAGATATACAAACTTAGAGTTTTCAGACACTGCCTGACTACCCTCCAAAAAATATTTTAACAACATCAACTTCCATCACAACCACACTTTTCCTGAGTTCCTGACACATACTAGGTATCATGCTAGAGGGCAGCTAGTTTATGTAAGAGCAA
>NW_006959395.1:0-445 GCF_000164805.1 Carlito syrichta
AGAGGGGGAATAGAAAAAAGCCAGACAACTGGACAACTGGATGTGTTTTCTGATAGCTAGGCCATTAATCTCTGTATCTGTTAAAACCAACTTCATTTTGCCCTATTCTGATTAGATTCCCACTCTGTGCTGTTTCTGCTTCAGTTTAAAATCTTTGATTCTCTTCAACATTCCATCCCCCCCCCCTTTTTTTTGAAAACACTTCCTTCTTTTTCATTCGTATGTTCTCTTTTCCCTGCTTTTTTTCCCCACCCCATCTCAGTTCCTATTGACTGGAGGTTAATGAAACAGTTCCAAATGTCTTTACTCCAGAATATCAGCTTTCTTATACTCCAGTACTTACTATTCTGTCTCCCTATTTTCTCTTTTTACCTAGTTTAAATAGAAAACTCCAGAATGCGTGAATTTTTCCTTCGGACTGTCACTAAATTTAAAATAATAAAGT
>NW_006959396.1:0-572 GCF_000164805.1 Carlito syrichta
AAATCAGCCGGGCACGCTGATTTTCTGCGCGCGTCTGTAATTCTGGCTACTCGGAAGGCTGAGGTGGAAGGATCGCCGGAGTCCAGCAGGTAGAGGCTGCGGTGGCCAGAGCGGCCACTGCACTCCAGTCTGGGCGACGGAGTGAGATTCCAAATCAAAAAAAAAAAAATGACAGATCCTAGAAACCCTGTGGCTAGTATAATTCAAACTTGATACTTATGGACTAAAGAGTTGACAACTACAATGGGAATAAAATATAAAAGTAAGGAAGAAAGGGTAAGCAGATAGCTTGGAAATAGAGTAGAAATTGTGAGAGCGATCGCTGAGT
Source organism: Carlito syrichta (assembly GCF_000164805.1). Taxonomy (NCBI): domain Eukaryota; kingdom Metazoa; phylum Chordata; class Mammalia; order Primates; family Tarsiidae; genus Carlito; species Carlito syrichta. Next base: position 329 of record NW_006959396.1, read on the forward strand.
CAATAATCTGATGAATCTACACATCTACTCATCACCTTTCGCTTTTTGGTGCCATACTTTTCTTCCCATCTTTAATCTCATGTATCCCTTTACATCTATTTGAATAATGCTCAATTTGTTGCTTAAAACCTCTGAGGACGCATATTCCTTACTTGACCTCCAGGGTTTCAAGTCATGTAGAATACTCAACTCCAGATTCCTGGTTTGGGAACACCCACACATGATCTCCAGATCCTCTAAATTC
>NW_006959397.1:0-1171 GCF_000164805.1 Carlito syrichta
GTTGCATCTTATCTTTCTTGAGTCTTATTCACTCTTTCCCTCCATTCCCTAATCTCTTGCATTCTGGGGCCAGTCATTGATAGCTGTGAAAGTCATTGATGGCTTCCATTGTTTGGGCACCAAGGTCTGATTTTTCAAGAGTTTTGTCTTTGGAACACTTGAAATTACCTGAGATCTTCCTTTGGTTTTTCCTCATTTGTGACAGATCTCTTGTTTTTATCTTTAGTTATGGTATTCAGTGTCAGTGGGAGAGGCTTTCCCTTCTGATGTTAGCTCAGTACTCTATTCTTCCCTGACCCAGGCTCTGGATTTATTCTATTTTGAAATAGGATGATGGATGGGAAGCTTTGTTGTCTCTTGTAGTTTTTGAAATTTGAATAAAGTAGGGGATGGGGCATAGTATTCAGAAACTACTTGCACATTACAATGTTCACTTATTGTGGTATGTGTTCCCTGAGACCCATTCCCCACCACCACTCTATATGACAATGCAAAGCAGAAACCAATGCAAAAAACAATTGAGCACACGCACACAGACATACACACACACCCAAACAATATGGAATAACAACAAAGTGAAACAAAACAAACAACAAAAAAACCCATGAAAATTAAGCGCACACACACACACATACACACACACACACACACACACACACACACACACACACACACGCCTAGCACAAAGTGAATGGAGAGGAAAAAACAGAAATACTGGAGGGGGAAAAATGAATTCAGGTAAAAATCTCACACATATATTGACACACACCTTAAACTATAAAAAATGAAAATTAAAAAGACCAGAAGAACAAAAGAGCAAAAACAAACCAACAACAACAACAAAATTGAAAGATGAACACTCAGTCATTCACATAGACACATAAAAAAAGCAATATATTAAAGAAGAAAGAAACAGAAAAAGAAAAGAAAGATACTTGGAAGGCTGAGGTGGAAGGATCACAAGAGCCCAGCAGGTCGAGGCTCCCGGCCACTGTACTCCAGTCTGGGTGACAGAGTGAGACTCCAACTCAAAAGAAAAAAAAAAGAAAGAAAGAAAAGAAAGAAAACATAGGGGGATGCAGATAAAACCCTCACATACACATTCACGCACAAAGGAAAAATAGTTTAAAAATAGATGAACTAACCAAAGTCAAGAAATTTAAAAAAATTA
>NW_006959398.1:0-954 GCF_000164805.1 Carlito syrichta
TCAAAATTGCATGTTTCTATTTCCTCCATAGAATAAATGAAAGCAATGATTTATACTTGCATAGCACTTTAGGGTTTGCAAAGCTCTTTCACACTCATATTTTATTTGATCTTTGCAACACTCCCGTGAGGCAGGGAGAACTATAGAAACACTGGACTTGGTGTTAAATGGTTTTCACGTCAGGTTTGCACCTGAATCAGTGTTTAAAGTCAGTCTTCTGGTGCCAAATCTGTGTTTACTCCATTACTTCACTTGGATGCTGCACATTAAAAAAGAGCAATAGCTTTAAGTAATGAATAACTGGCTAACCTCACCTTCCAAGAGAGGAGTAAGCAAGAAGCTGGTTAGGCAGATTGGGCCGGTCTCTGGTGACACTTTTTAATGTTGCTGTTTGTTTTTTTCATTTCAGCACATTTGAGTTCCTTGTAGATCCTGGATGGTAGGCCTTTGTCAGATATACAGTTGACCAATATTTTTTCCTATTCTTTGGACTGTCTTCCCACTCTCTTGATGGTTTATTTTGCTTTGCAGAAGCTCTTCAGTTTGATAAGAACCCGTTTGTCTATATTATGGCATGGGCATCTGGTGATTTGATCAGGAATTGATTACCGATATCAATTTCCATAAGGGCATATCCTGCATTTTCTAAGAATCTTATAGTTTGAGATTTTATGTCGAGGCCTTTGATTCATTTGCCGTTGATATTTGTGTACGGTGATAAGTAGGGTCCTATTCATTCTTCTGCATGTGGTCAGCCAGTTTTCCCAGAACTTTTTACTGAATAAGTTCTCCTCTCCACAGCAGTTTTTGGTGGAGGCTTTGTTGAAGATGAGTTGGTTGAGGAATAGAGGTTTTGCTTTCAGAATCTCTGTTCTGTTCCATTGGTCTGTGTGCCTGTTCTTGTTCCAAAACTAGGATGTTTTGATTATTATAGCCTTATAATAATGTTTAAAG
>NW_006959399.1:0-565 GCF_000164805.1 Carlito syrichta
GGCCGATGGTATGCAGGAGAAGGGATTTCTTTCTTTCTTTCTTTTTCTTTCTTTCCTTCCTTCCATCCTTCCTTCCTTCCTTCCTTCTTTCTTTCTTTCTTTCTTTCTTTCTTTCTTTCTTTCTTTCTTTCTTTCTTTCTTTCTTTCTATCTTTCTATCTTTCCTTCCTTTCTTTCTTCCTTCTTGCCTTCCTTCTTTCCTTTGTTTCTTTCTTTCTTCCTTTTCTTACCTCACTCGGTTGCCCCGGCTACTCTCAAACTGCCCAGCTCGGGCCATCCTCTCAGCCTGTGCCTACCAAACTTCTGTGATCATAGCTTTCCATTTTGTTGACATTCTGGTGATACTGCCTGGTGTTGAATTCTGGGTCAGAGGTGATACTCCCACAGAGGAATGCCCTCACCCAAGGTTTTCTGTGTTTTACTTGGGGTAGAGGCGGGGACTTGCTATGGTGACCAGCCTGGTCTTGAGGTCTGGGGTTTCAGTCATATTCCCATTTCGACCTCTCTGTGTGCCGAGGAAACAGATGTGAATCGCCCGACTGCCCCGTCATACCAGAGGTTTGAAA
>NW_006959400.1:0-679 GCF_000164805.1 Carlito syrichta
AACTACCCTCGTTCATCACTAGCCTCGAAATCGCAGGCTTTGGCAATCCTCCTGCATCAGCCTAGTGAGTGGCTGGGAAGATGGGCACCTTGACCCCAGAGCCACTTTTTGGATGGGTGTGGATATGGGCTCTCCCTGCATGGCCCCAGCTGACCTTGGGTTCCTAGGTTCCAGCCATCTTCCCACCTCAAACTCTCAGAGCGCTGGGATTCCAGGCATGGACCACCGTGTCAGTCCTTCTGTTTCATTTTTCACAAAGTATTGAGGTTGGACTCGAGTGCTCAGCTTCATCATCTCACTGGTAGGTGAAGGCCAGCGGCCTCCCGAACCCACGGACCAAGACCCACACAGGCAACTCAGCAAGACCCCATCTCTACCCTCCATCCCAAATGAACCAGGCATGGTGGTGTGCACCTGTTTTCAGTCTCCTCAGAAGGCCAGGGTAAGGCTCACCAGAGCCCTGTGGGCCTAGTCTGTGATGGCTGGGAGCGATCCACCACCCTGCAACCTGGACGATGGAGTGAGACACCGACTCTGAGCCCCATAGGTTGAAGTCCCAGAAGCTACAATCATGCCACCGCACCCCAACCTGGCCCATGAAGACTCAGGTGACAAAAAAGATGCCTCCCACATGCGTAATGACATACATCCCCAGTGAAAGATCCGCATGAGAGGGGGA
>NW_006959401.1:0-1680 GCF_000164805.1 Carlito syrichta
CGAGGTAGTCTTTTTTTTTTATATAAAGCAGTGTTTTTTGAGAGGACCGAGAAACTCCCAAACAGGGAGGGGACTTGTGGGGGTTACCCAAGAGGCAGTGTTTTATTATTATGGTCACAGAGTCCTGTTGAGGCTTCGTTATAGCAGAACCAAAAAATATTTTAGCACTTCCTTTAGTTTAGAAACTTTTGGACGTTTTGAGTAATGTGTAACATCCTTTGAGCAGTTTTTCCTACAGGATTTGTACTTTGCTTTTGCTAAGATCGTAATCTCTTTTCCAGAATTTTCATTATCTAAATTTTTATACTAATGCAGAGCCCAAATACTTACTACTTTGTACATCTCCGTGTTATTTTAGATGATATATATTGGCCTCCAAATTCTCTTTTTTCTGTTTTCCTCATTTTAAATGCTTGGTGATTAAAAGTATCAGATTAATCGGATAATTCATGCAGAGTACAGCACTATGTCTTAGGTAGAGAAAACACTAGGAGATTCAATGGAAATACTCTTTTAAAAATATAAATTGGACCTTCCATATGACCCTGCAATCCCCCTACTGGGAATATACCCTGAAGAACACAAATCACTCCATAAAAAACATACCTGCACACGTATATTTATCGCAGTGTTGTTCACAATAGCAAGAACCTGGAAACAACCATGCTGCCCATCAAAAGAGGACTGGATTAAAAAAATGTGGTACATATATACGATGGAATACTACGCAGCCATAAAAAAGAACAAAATCATGAATTTCGCAGCAACCTGGATGGAACTAGAGTCTATATTACTGAGTGACCTCACACAGAAACAAAGATCAGAATATCACATGTTTTCACTCATATAATGGACCTTGAACATCCAATGTAATACTATAAGAAAATGACTGACGGTACTGGGAAACTATGGGGGGGGATGGGATTAACAGTAGCAAATATCTGTCTGGGGCTGGGAAAACACCTCTTATCAACAGGGTGTCTGAATGAAACGTAATTGTACACCTAACCCTTAACTGTACCCCACAAAACTATAATAAAAATACTGATTAGTTATTTAAAAAAATATATAAATTGGGTTAAATTAAAAACGGAATGTGATTTTATATTTCCTTCAAATATATAAGGGAAACTTTTCTCTAAGGATTGCACATCTGTAACATTTAATCAAAATTAACAAGCAGAAAATTCAGAGTGCACCAAGAAATTTTACACAAATTTTAAGAATGGAGAAAGCTGTATTAAATTATGATACTGTTTTATTTTCTATAATATTTAAGTTTTATTATGTATTCTGAGTTCTGAATAGCACTTAGGTACACTGAATCTCAAGGTTCAGTTTTCTAAGATTGATAAAGCTGAATCTCAACAAGTTTCAATTTAGGCAGAATAAAACATTCAGAATTTATGTGAGAATGATTGTAGTTGTCAATTTTGAAGGAAGAAGTATACCATGTATTACAATGTATTAAAAGGAAAAGGATCATCACTGGAGTATTACACAATTCTTAAAACTTCAATCCCTGCATAATGAGCATTTCTGGGCCCAACCCTGAATTGTAAACATTTTGCTACTAAAAAAGAAAATATTTATATAAGAAACAAGTAAAGTCAGGTGCATATTTTACACCTTTCATTTATTTATATATTTATTTATTTATATTCATTTTTTTAAAAATGG
>NW_006959402.1:0-741 GCF_000164805.1 Carlito syrichta
CTTATTGTGGTATATGTTCCCTGAAGTCATTCCTCACCACCACTCTATATGATGATGGAAAGCAGAAACCAACACACACTCCAGAACAAACTGGATTAACAACAAAGTGAAACAAAACAATCCACAAAAAACCCAAGAAAACTAAACACACACACACACACACACACACACACACACACACACACGTGCCTAGAACAATGTGAATAGAGAAGAAAGACAAATCACACTGGGAGAAAAAATGGATTCAGATGGAACTCTCACACATATAATGACACAACCTTTAAACTATAAAAAATGAATATAAAAAACCCAGGAGAACAAAAGTAGAAAAGCAACAATAACAAAATCGACAGATGAACAATTAATCATTAACATACACACATTGGAAGGAAATGACAAATAAAAGAAGAAGGAAACAGAAAAAAGTTTTTAAAAATTTGGAAGGGGATGCAGATCAAATCCTCACATACACATTCACGCACAAAGGGAAAGTATTTTTAAAATCTATGAACTAACAGTCAATTTTTTAAAAATTAAAAAGTAATTGAACCTGCCTACCTACAAGCAGCCTCCACTTTGGTTTCTAAGGTAACCTCGCCAAACGGGAAACATAAGACCCTCCCCTATGATGAATCAGACACAGGCAACTCAGTCTTGTGGCAGACCTCTCAGCAGCAAGCCAAGGAACCAACCCAACCTGTGTGTAAGTCTATCTGTCTGCAAGGGGAGAGGCTAGAGATG
>NW_006959403.1:0-708 GCF_000164805.1 Carlito syrichta
AGAAGCCAAAAAAATGAGCTGAGTTTCGTGGCACAGACCTTTCATTCTGGCCACTTGGGAGGACGCGGTTGGAGTATCACTGGAGCCAAGTCAGTAAAGGTCAGGGTAACTGATAGCGGTTCCCTGCACTCTTGCCTGGGTGACAGAGTGGAACTCTAAGAATAATACCAACTACCACTGCTACCACAACCACAGGCCATGCTCAGGGGCTTATCCTGGCATTCTCTCCCTTCGGAGACCCAGGCGAGTGGACAGCCTGAGCCTACAGGTTCGACACCAGACAGGGACATGGGGTGAGACCTCGATTCTGTCATCAAGAATAAATAAAGAGAATAGCTGGTCGTCGTGGGGCAGGCCTGTCATTCCAGCCACTCTGGGGGCTGAGGCAGGAGGATCGCTTGAGCCTGGCATGTGGAGTCTACAGTTTCTGTGAGTGTGCCCCTGCACTCCAGCATGAGCGAGAGAGTGGGATTCTGTCTCCAAATAATAAGAATAACCACCACCACTGCCACCCAGCGCAAGGAATCACCCTTAGGGATGGGAGAAAAAAGCCACTTTCTGGCCTGTCATTTAAGGGAGGTTTCAAAGGTAGCCATTGGGCACCTCTGTCCCACGTCTTTGGCCACATGCCCCAGAAGGTCTGCCTCTACCCTCCACATTCGTGGCCCACAGGAAAGAGGTGTGTGAGCTCAAGAAACAGATGGCACC
>NW_006959404.1:0-774 GCF_000164805.1 Carlito syrichta
GTTCTGTTCTTCATTGTCAGTGATAGATATTTTCCATTCTTATGTTTGCTCAGTCCTCTATTCTTTCCTTATATGGGTTCTGGATTTGTTCTATTTTGATATAGGATCGTGGATGGGAAGCTTTGCTGTCTCTTGTAGTTTTTGAAATTCGGTTAAAGTGGGCAATGAGTCGCTAGTTATCAGACACCATTTGCAAATTAAAATGCTCACTTATTGTGCTATATGTTCCCTGAAACTCATTCCTCACCACCACTCTAAATGCTGATGAAAAGCAGAAACCAACACACACTCCAGAACAAACTGGATTAACAACAAAGTGGAAAAAAAAACAACCCACAAAAAACCCCAAGAATACTAAACACACACACACACACACACACACACACACACACACACACACGCCTAGAACAATGAGAATAGAGAAGAAAGACAAATCACAAAGGGAGAAAAAATAGATTCAGATGGAACTCTCACACATATAATGACACAACCTTTAAACTATATAAAATGAATATAAAAAAACAGAAGAACAATAACAAAATCGACAGATGAACAATTAATCATTAACATACACACATTGGAAGGAAATGAAAAATAAAAGAAGAAGGAAACAGAAAAAAGTTTTTAAAAATTTGGAAAGGGGATGCAGATCAAACCCTCACATACACATTCATGCACAAAGGGAAAGTATTTTTAAATCGATGACTAACAGTCAATTTTTTTAAAATTAAAAAGTAATTGAACCTGCCTACCTACAAGCAGCCTCCACTTTGG
>NW_006959405.1:0-704 GCF_000164805.1 Carlito syrichta
CACCCATTATAGAAGTAGTCACTGAAGCACCCGTCCCAGAGCAGGGCCAGTCATTTTGGAAACAATTATAGAGGAGAAGCAGCCACAAAAGTATGCATCACTAAAGAGCGTAAGTCACTGGATCACCCATCACAGAATGGGGTTTCTTATGTGGCACCCATCACAGAGGAGGGCCAGTCACAGGGTATTCAATCACAGAGGAGGGCTAGTCACTGGAGCATATATTATAAAGAAAAGTACAGAGGCACCAAATATAGAGGAAGGCTATTCACTGAGGCACCCATCTGAGATGAGAGACAGGTAATGAGATAACCATCACAGAGAAGGGCCGGTCACAGGGACACCCATCACAAAGGAGAGTCAGCCACAGGGGTGCCCATCAGAAAGCAGAGATAGTCACTGAGGATCACATTACAAATGATGGCCAGCCACTGAGACACCCATCACAGAGAATAACCAGTCACTGGGGACCCTATTAGGAAGGTTTCAGTCTCTGGACCTCTCATCATGAAGGGGGACTAGTAAACAGGGCAACCATCACAGAGGATTCAAAATTAATGTGGTACACATCAAAGAGGAAGATCAGGCACTGTAGAATCCATCATAGAAAAGAGCTTGTTGCTGGGGCAACATTATAGAGGAGGTAAACTAACTGGGACATCTATAGCAGAGGAGAGGCTGTTGCTGGGACACCCATCACAGAA
>NW_006959406.1:0-813 GCF_000164805.1 Carlito syrichta
CTGATACATGACTTTGGCAAGTATCAGAGTACAAAATAAAATGTGCAAAAGACAACTGAATTCCTATACACCAAGAACAAGCAGGCAGAGACCAAAATACAAAGCACAATCCCAATCACAATAACCACAAAAAAAATTTAAAACTTTGGCATCTTCCTATCAGAGAAGTGAAAGACATTTACAATGAGAACCTCAAAACACTGTTCAAAGAAATCCAGGAAGACACAAACAAATGGAAAAATATTCCATGCTCATGGATCAGAAGAATCAACAATGTTAAGATATTCATCCTACCAAAGGAACTCTAGAGATTAAACGCAATACCCATTAAGTTACCATTATCATTCTTCTCAGACCTTGAAATAACAATACAGAAATCCATATGAAAACATAAACGATGACAAATAGCCATAACAATCCACAGCAAAAGAAATAAAGCGGGAGGTATCATCCTTCCAGACTTCAGATTTTAATATAAGACTGCAGTAATCAAAACAGCCTGGTATTAGTACAAGAAACGGCACATAGACCAATGGAACAGGATAGAGATTCCAGAAGCAAAGCCTCAATTCCTCAACCAATTCATCATTGACAAAGCCTTCAACAGCAACCACTGTGTAGAGGAGAACCTATTCAGTAAATGGTGCTGGGAAAACTGGCTGACCACACGCAGAAGATTGAAACAGGACCCCTTCCTATCATCATATACAAAAATTAACTCTAAATGTATCAAGGACCTAAATGTAAGACCTCAAACTATAAGAATGCTAGAAAACGCATGAGAGACTGTTACGCAAATTGGAACTGACAACA
>NW_006959407.1:0-933 GCF_000164805.1 Carlito syrichta
AAGGTGGGATTAATGGTAGTCAATTGCTGTCTGGGGACTGTGGGCACACCTCAACAACAAAGGAACCTGCAGAATGCATATTTGTATACTTAATTCTTAACTGTACCCAACAATTTTAAAATCAAAAAATATGGTAACAAAATAAATAAAATACATGACCTTGTTTACATAAAGACAATAAAAAGTAATTGAAAACTAAAAACAAAATCAATGAACAAATAAAACCAGCCCTCTTGTAGCTAGTTTTGCAATTGTTCCTCTAATCATGTCTCTCCTGCAGAGCCACCTCTTTAGTTCCTGAGAGAATGAAGAAGGAAAGGAGGAGGGGAAGTGAAGCTGGATGGGGCTGCAGTCTTCCCTGCCCACTCTCATATGATGAGGGAGATCTCTGGTGTGGAGGTATGGTATTTTCTCTTTCCCAGGTATGTATTCTCATGCGGGGTGTCCCAGTCAGGCATATCCTGGAATGGAGTTTTCCTGTTGTGACTGACACTCATGCTTCCCCTGGGTTTGTCCTTCTCATTCGTGGTTCACTTTGTGGGTCTGATGTTCAGAGGATTTCTGGGGAGGAGATCATTTGGGTCAGCCCTAGACTCGCCACTGTTCTCTTTGGAGTTCTTCCTCATCCTTTTCTTGCGCACATTTGTGTCACAAATGGATTAAGTTAGGGTTGGGGTGGTTGGAACTCAGCACTCCTCTGGTCCCTCTGAAGATTGTGCTCTCAGGATATTTCCTCCAGGCCACGATCAATTCCTGAGTAGTTGATCCACCAGTCACAGAGATGGTGGTGAGCAATTCAGAGCAGTTTTCCACCCCGCTTTCATTACAGTGATCAGGTGCCTCTCTTGTCCTTTTCTGTGGGAACTTGTCTCTGGAATCTGTCATTAGACCCTGAGAGCACCCTGCCAGATTCCTGAAATGAGGCAAAGCCTG
>NW_006959408.1:0-539 GCF_000164805.1 Carlito syrichta
CAGATTCTCTTGGATTTTCAACGTTTAGGATTATATCATCACGCAAAGAGGGATAACTTTACTTTCTCTTTTCTTATTTGGATACCCCTGATTTCCTTCTTTTGTCTAATTGTCTGAGCTAGGACTTCCAATTCAATATTGAACAAGAGGGGTGAGAGTGGACAGCCTTTTTTTGTTGCAGTTTTCAGGAGAAGTGTTTTCAGTTTCTGTCCATTTAGCAATATGTTAGCTGTGGGTTTATCATAGATGGCACTTATTATATTGAAGTATGTTCCTTCTGTACCTAGGTCTTTGAGGGTTTTTATCAGGAAGGGATGTTTGATTTTATCAAAAGTTTTTTCTGTTTAATAATATAGTCATAATGTTTTTGTTTTTACCTCTGTTGATATATTTAATTGCATTTATGGTCTTGTGAAAGTGGAACTAGTCGGCATCCTGGGGGTGACTCCAACTATTTTATAGTGGATAATTTTTGAGATGTGTTTTTGGATCCAATTTTTTAGAATACTGTTTGATGATTGTTTGCATCTATGTTCTTA
>NW_006959409.1:0-1774 GCF_000164805.1 Carlito syrichta
AGCATGAGATGTTCTTCAATTTGTGTCAGCTTTGATTTATTTAAACAGTATTTCATAAAATGTCATGTAAAAATATTTCACCTCTTCAAATTAGATGAATGTCAATAGGTCTATTGTTTTTTTGTGTGGCTATTGTGAATGGGATTGCGTTTTTATTTGGATCTCAGCCTGTGCATTGTTGGTGTGTAGAAATGCAGTTAATTTTTGCACACTGATTTTCTGTCCTGAGACTTTATGGAATTTATCAGTGCAAGGAATTTTTGACAGACTTGCTAGAGCTTTCTATGTATAGAATCCTATTATCTGTGAATAGAGATAATTTACTTTCCTCTTTTTCTGTGATGATGTCCTTAATTTCTTTCTTTTACCTGATTTATCTTGCTAGGACTTCCAGTGCTATGCTAAATGGGAACAGTGAGAATGAAGAATCAGAATTGTCTTGTTCCAGTTCTTAGGGGAAATGCTTCCAGCTCCCGCCCATTAAGTATGATGTTGGCTCCATGTTTGTCATAGATGGCTCTTATTATTGTGAAAAATATTCCTTCATTGTCTAGGTTTTGAGGGTTTTTATCAAGACAGAATGTTTGATTTTCATCAAATACTTTTTCTGCATCTATTGAAATAACCATGAGGTTCTTGTTTTTACACTTGTTTGTGTGGTGGATTAAAGGTATTGATTTGCATATGTCAAACCAGTCAACCTGGTCATAATGAATAATATGTGTAATGAGTTGTTGGATTCAAATTACTAGAATTTTGTTAAGAATTTTTGCATCTCATCAGGGAAGTTGTCCCGTGGTTTCCTCTTCATGTTGAATCTTTCCCATTTGAGAGATACAAAAATGATATTGGCTTCAGAAGATGTGATAGGGAGAATTCTCAATTGCTTAATATACTTTCAACAATATTAACATACACGCTTCCATGTATATCTTGTAGAACTCAGGTGAGAAAACATCTGGCCCTTAGCTTTTTTTGGGGGGGGAGGTATACTTTTTCTGAGTCAGTTTCTTGAATTGCAATGCTTGTATAATGTTTCATTTTCTTCCCATTTCAATCTTGAGAGATTATGTGTTGCCAGGGATTTGTCTAGATTTTCTAGTTTATTCACATACAGATGTCCATGGTTTTCTCTGCTAATCTTTTATATTACTTCAGGATCTGTTGTAACATTGCTTTTTTTGTTTCTGATTGCATTCTCTCTCTCTCTCTCTCTCTCTCTCTCTCTCTCTCTCTCTCTGTCTACCCCATCTCTTTCCAGGGGTCTGTTAATCTTATTAATCTTTTCAAAGAAAGCTTATAATTTTGTTCAGTCTTTCTATGATTTTGTCTGTATTTCATTTAGCTATGCATTTATTTTGATGACTTTCATTGTTCTGCTGATTTGGGGATTGGATACTCTTGTCTTTCTGACTTTCTGAGGTGTTATGTTCGACTGTTTACTTGACACCTCTGTATCTTCTTGATATGTGCATGCAATGCTATAAACTTCCCTCTCAGCATGAATTTTAGAGTATCCCAAAGGTTTTGGAATATTATGTCTTTGCTTTATTTTGTTTCTGGAGTTCTTTTTATTTCTGGATTGATTTCTTTGTTATCACAAAAGTCATTTAGAAATATGTTGTTTAGTTTCCTTGATTTGTGTGTTTTGGGTGCTTCCTGATGGTGATGATGTTTATTTCTGTTTTGCTGTGGTCTCAGAAGATGCTTGCTATGATTTTGAACTTTTGGAATTTGTTCACATTTGATTTATGTCTAATAATATTAATAATCT
>NW_006959409.1:2261-3919 GCF_000164805.1 Carlito syrichta
CCCCCCCCCCAAAGATTTTATTCCAGCTCTTTGCCTGGAGCCTTCAGATGTCATTTGTTGAGATTAATTTCCTGTAGTCAGAAGAATGACCATACTTTTATATCCAATTTTCTAGTCTGTGCCTCTTTCAGTACACATTTAGTTCATTCAAGTTTAAGTTAATTATTGACATGTCAAGGTTTGTTTCTGAGATATCTCTATTAAGAGGTTGATTTGTGTTCTAGGCGTTGTGATTGATTTATGTGGTTGGTAAACTGTGTCTATCTATGCTTAATATATTGAATATTTCACACTTGTGTGATTCGATTCAATGTGAGTTAATTTCTCTATTTGGTGATAGGTAGGAGTCCCATTTTATTGTTCTACATGTGATTATTCAGTTTTTCCAGCACCATTCACAATATGTGATTTTCTTTCCCCAGTGTGTGTTTTTGTTCACTTTGTCAAACACAAGTTGGTTTAGTGTCTATGGTTTCACTACCAACTTCTCTGTTACATTCTATTGGTCTATATGTGTACCAGTACCATGCTGTATTATTTAATTTAGTCTTGTAGTAAATTTAAAATTTGAGAGTACAATGACTCCAGCTTTGTTCTTTTTGCTGAGAGTTGCTTCCTCTAATCAGGCTCTTCATTGTTTCCATACGAATTTCTGTATTGTCTTTTCTAGGTCTGTGAGAAATGATGCTGGTTGTTTGTTAGGGATTGCACAGAATCTGTTGATTACCTTGAGTGGAATGGACATCTTAACAATATTGATTCTTCCAATGTCTAAGTATGGGGTGTTCTTCAATTTGTGTCATTTTTTATTTATTTGAGGATTGTTTTGTAGGTATCATTGTAAAAATCTTTTACCTCTTTGGTGAAATGAGTGCCTAGGTGTCTTATTTTTTGTGTGGCTATTGTGAACAGAAGTGTGTTTTTACTTGGTTCTCAGCCTGTCTGTTACTGGTGAGTAGAAGTGCAGCTAATTTTACATGTTGATTTTATATCCTGAGACTTTGTGGAATTTATCATTGCAAGGAATTTTTTGACAAACCTGCTAGAGCTTTCTAGGTGTAGAATCCTATCATCTGTGAAGAGAGATAATTTACTTTTCTCCTTTTGTTTTTGGATACCCTTAATTTCTTTCTTTTGCCTAATTTATCTGTCTAGGACTTCAAGTATTATATTAAATAGGAAGAATGAAAATAGGCATCGTTTTCTTGTTCCAGTTCTTAGAGGGGAACACTTCCAGCTCCTACCCATTAAGCATGATGTTGACTGCAAGTTTTTCATAGATGGCTCTTATTGTTTTGTGAAAAGTTCCTTTGATGTCTAGGTTTTTGAGGGTTTTTTTTTTAATCAAGAAGGAACATTTGATTTTTATCAAATGCTTTTTCTTCATCTATTAAGATAATCTTGAAGTTCATGTTTTACACCTGTTTGGTGGATTACATTTATTGATTTGCATATGTTAAACCAGCCAACCTCGTCATAATGATGATCCTTGTAAAGTATTTTTAGATGCAATTTGCTAGAATTTTATTGAGAATATTTTGCATCCTTGTCCTTCAAGGAAATTGTTCTGTAGTTTTATTTCCTTGTTGGATCTTTGCCATTAGCTTCAGATAATGAGCTAGGGATAATTTTTTTATTCTCAATTACTTGAAATATTT
>NW_006959410.1:0-752 GCF_000164805.1 Carlito syrichta
CCATTGTCTCACTTGGTGACTGACTAGTTAAGTTGGATCACCAGTCAGCTCAATCGCTGGTTGACTAGTTAAGTCTTCTGAGCAGTTGTTTCACTAGCCAACCGAATAAAGTCAGCTGACCAGTTAGCTCACTAGCTAGCCGAATAGTTAATTCAGCTGAACAGTCGACTCATTCACTGGCAGACTAGTTAATTCAGCTGACCAGTTGACTAACTCGCAGGCTGACTAGTTAAATCAGCTATATGGTCAGCCAAGTAGCTGGCAAACTTGTTATTTCACCTAACCTATCGACCGACTAGTAGTCCAACATGACAGCTGAGAAGGTAGCTCTGCTAACTAGGCAGCCAAATAGTTAGACCAGTCAACTAGTCAGCCAAATAGTTGACCTACTAATTAGGTCAATAAACCAGTCAGCCCACTAGTTAATCGTGCTAACTAGTGTGCCAACTCGTCAGTCAACTCGTTGACCCTGCTAACTAGTCGGCCGATTTGTGGGCCACCATGTTAAGCCAGGTAATAAGTTGGCCGAGTAGTCAGCCGACATGTTAAACCAGTTAACTAGTCAGGCGACTCATCAGTCAACAAGTTTAAGTTAGCTAACTCGTTATCCATCTAAATCAGATAGATAACTCGTTTATCAACTAGTTAAAACAGTTAGCTGTCTGGTTAACTGACTCGTTAAATCAGCTATCTATCTCATTAGCCAACTAGTTAATAAGCTAACTAAGCAGCTAGTTAGCTAAGTCGGCTAG
>NW_006959411.1:0-495 GCF_000164805.1 Carlito syrichta
GGGCCTGAGTGTGGAGGGTGGAGGCAGGCCTTCTTGGATGCATGGCTGAAAGCGTGGAATGGATGTGACCAGTGGACACCTTTGATACCTCCCACAAACTTCAGGCGAGATAATGCCTTTTCCTCTCCCATCTCTGAGGGTCAATCCTCATGCTGAGTGACAGGGGTGGTGGTGGTGGCATTGGTGGTGATTATTAGTATTTGGAGTCGGAATCCCACTGTCACCCAGGCCAGAAAGCAGGGGCTTGCTCTTGGCCACCACAGCCTCTACTGGCTGGGATCCAGCGATCCTCCTGCCATGACCTCCCAAGTGGCTGGAAAGATAGGTGTGCGCCACCATGCTGGCTCATTTTATAGGTGTCTTGTAGAGATGAGGTCTCACCAAGGTGCCCGGGCTGGTCTCGAACCTGGGGGCACAGGAAATTCTCTCACCTCGGCCTCCCAGAACACCAAGATGACAGGCATGAGCCCCTGCACCCAACCTGCACACTCCTTT
>NW_006959412.1:0-812 GCF_000164805.1 Carlito syrichta
CTTTCCTGCATTTTCTTCTAGGATTCTTATAGTTTGTGGTTTTACATTTGGAACTTTGATCCATTTAGAGTTGACTTTTATGTTTGATGATGGGTTGGGGTCCTATTTGAGTCTTCTGCATATGACGTGCCAGTTTTCCCAATACCATTTAATGAACAAGCTTTCCTTTCTCCAGTGGTTTTTGGGGAGGCTTTGTCAAAAATGAGATGATTGAGAAACTGAACTTTCACTTCTGGCATTGCTATCATGTTCCATTGATCTATAGCTGGTTCTTGTACCAATACCAGACTATTTTGAAAATTGTAGCCTCATAGTAGAGGCTACACTAATCAAATCCTTTTGCTAAGGATTGTTTCAGCTATTTATGGTCTTTTATGTTTCCATATAAATTTCTGTATTGTCATTTCTAGGTCTGAGATAAATGATGTTGCTAATTTAATGGGTATTGCATTAAATCTGTAGATTGTGTTTGGTAGGATGGACATCTAAAGAATGTTAGGACTTTGAATCCATGAGCATCGGATGGTTTTTCATTAGTGTCTCTTTGATTTCTTTGGCAGTGCTTTGTGGTTTTCATTGTAAAGGTCTTTCATTTCTCTGGTTAGGAAGGTGCCAAAGTATCTCATTTTGTGTGTGTGTGGCTTTTGTGAATGGGATTGTGCCTTTTACTTGACTCTCTGTTTTTTGTTGGTGTATAAGAATGTGATTGTATTTATTTTGCAACCTACGATTTTGCCAAATTCCTTTAACAGTGCAAGGAGGTTTTTGCCAGAATCTCTTGAATTTTCAAAGTGTAGAATCCTGTCACCAGG
>NW_006959413.1:0-854 GCF_000164805.1 Carlito syrichta
CCTGCTTGGTACCTGTGGACCCATCAGATACTGGTAGATTTGTTACTTATCAACTGCTTAGGTGTTTAGTGCTCCATGTGTCCCTTGCTCCTTTAATTTCCTTTCTAGTGTACCACATACCTTTGAAGGATTTTTTAAAATTTGTGTTGGACTCATTCTCATCCAAAGGCTTACTTAAGTTTGTCAGTTCCTGTATTTTCTAGAAACTGTTTACCTATGTCTGCATTTTCTTGTATCAGCTATACCTGAGTTTGTTCTTACTGCAAGTTTCTGTCTTTTAGAAAATGGGAAGTGTAACACCTATGTAGTTTTTCTAGCTTCTGATAGATTCAGGTCACATCTTATATGTTATCATATTTATAGACACTTGTACCATTTATACTTTTTTGGCCACTATACATCTAATCGATTGTATGTCCCCAAATTTCAAAACACTTTTTATAATTTAATGTCCACTGTGCCCAATTGGAACTTTGGGAATTAAATTGTGCTGTCTTTTTTCCCAATTAGCAGTTTACTAATAGTGACACGTTTAACGATGTGGAAAATGTCAGAATTGCAAATCTTTGTGGATTTAAAATTATTTGGAATGTGACTGTCTAAAAGATGTTAATAAAGTCAGTGGTCTTCTTATTCACTTTTTCATTCGTTCTTTTATTCAATAACTCTGACCTTTCAGGTTCTCAGTTTACACAACTCTAAAACGGTTGTAAAGACTACTTAAAATCTATGTAAGACTTTGCATAAATTACAAACTAGAACCTAAAAATTAATGTAAAATCTGTTATCCTAATAATGGGCTATTGAATCTGGAATTTAGTACTCTGTTCTGCCTTTAGACCTACTGTAAGTCG
>NW_006959414.1:0-5404 GCF_000164805.1 Carlito syrichta
TCATTTGAGTATCATGGAAAGAAATATCCAAATACTGTCAAAACATGTTTACAGAGACTTCTGAGCCAGTATGAGTAACTGCAGCACAGGTTACACAAATCTCAAGGTTCTGAGAAAGTTTCCAGGGCAGTTGGGTTACAGATGGGGTTTATACCTTTCGGGGAGACAGGAATTGTAGGTAGACCATAATCAATGCAATGAAGGTATACATGAGTTTGGCCTGAAAAGGCAGGGCGTCTTGGGATGTTTACAAGTCACAGGTGAGTTTTGGGGAACCTTGACTTGACAGTTGGTTGAGAGAGTTTAGCTATTGTCTAAAGACCTGAAATCAGTGAAAGGAATGTCTGAGTTAAGATAAGGAGAGTATGGGACCAAGGTTCTTATTATATAGTTGAAACACCATAGGTGGTAGCCTTAACAGAGAATAGATGAAAAAAGTCTCTAATTCAGATTTTAAAGGTGTCTTGTTCATTTCTTCTGGATCCAGAAGGGGAAAGAAGGGGGATGAATCTGATTGTGTTAATGGAGATTCTCCACAGATGCAACTTTTTCCCTCCAAAAAGACTGTTTTGCAGGGCCATTCAAAATAAGTCAAAGAAACATCTGGGGGGACAGTTTTTAAATTTCCTGTTTTATCTGTCATGTGATATTATGCCAGAGTCAGGGTGGAAGGTCAGTCACATCATATAGGGTTAATAAAATCTCATCTAATAAAATTTTATGGTTTGTCGTCCGTGACTCCCCAGGCCTCTTGCATAGGGATGTGTACAGGAGGGGACAAGAAGGTAAGAGCTTAGTCTTCAGGACATTCTGTGGTACTCACAACAATGAATGAGAAGGCCATGTGCTTGGCTCATTGGTATTTGGTGGGGTGAGACGAACAACCCTGCTAATCCCAGCCATGGGGAAGAGGGATAAGGGCTAGCTTTAACTGAAGCTCCATATGCTAGATATGTGGGAAGCTGATTTCTAAACAACCGTCCATGTGTTTTTACTCCTTTTGCAGATGCGTGAATTGGAGTTAAGAAAGTACCTGCTCAAGGTCACAAAGTTAGTCAGTGGCAGATGCAAGGTCAACCTCTGTGTTTTTCCACAACAGCTGGCTTCACGCAGCATCCTCAGGGCAGTTCTAACCTCCTTTCACCCCATCTCTTCCCTTCCTTCTCTCTTAGGGATGCCAGCTCCCCTCAGGGCACCAAGGCCTTGTTCCTTACAAAGAGCAGCACAATCGCACAGAACTTGGCCCAGTGCCGTGGACGCCACGTTAGTGGGGCTGATGGTCATGTCTGTGGCTCACATGGCCTTCCCAAAACGAGCTGGCACAGTGCACACTTCAGACCCAGCACCTGTGGCCTCCCCTGGAGCCCAGCCTTCCCTGGTCACAAGAAGGGCAGACATGTGCATTCTGAGACAAGGGTTGAGGGCCAGGGTGTGTATGCCTCCAAGACACCCAGCAACATTCGGTCCTGGGAGATTGGGGAGTCTCTGGTGGATAACGGGGGCATTGCAGCCACCTCACTGTTCATCTACCAGATCCCCAGAACATTAACACTGGACGCGAACCACAGTACCTTGACGGTGAGCCCTGCCGGGGATTCAGCCATGTGTCCCCAGTCTCAGGCCCTCAAAACAAGTCAGGCCAAAGTACCTCAGTGGGGCAGCCCACAGCAGAGATCATCAGTCAGTGACAAGAACAGATGGGTCTCTGTTGCTATCACCACTCCCAGACGTCATACCTTCCCTGCAATGCACAGCAGCCGATGTCACCAAGGTCAGTATAGCCCTTTGCCAAGACCCAGAGGGAAAGGGGCATGGCATGTTTGTTCTTGGTTATTTCTGGTCAAGGGAGACTGGGAGCCATCCAGGTCATTGATAAGAGTTTAGTATCTTCTGCCCAGACCTCTGTTGGTGGGTCTTGCGGCATTAGGGGCTATTAGTAGATACCCACAATGGCAGGGGTACAGCAGACTCAGTCTTGGAGAAATCAATTTTTTCCCAAGGGAGACACAACATTCTCAGCTGTAGGACAGCATGTCATAGCATTGGCAGTCTAAATCATCATATCTTCCTCATGTGTAAATCAAACTAAAGACTGAAAAAATAAATTTAGAAGATGAGTCCATTGTGGAGCCACCTATTTGGGCTAACAGACTATTAAAACAAAATGAGGTCTTCAGCATATTTTTGAAGCTACTCTTTGATCTCTTTCACTGAAATTTGCACTTGCATTTGAAATACCTAGATTCCATTTTCATGAAGAGTGTTCACTGAGAGTGTTACATCTCTGTATGTAACCACTTGTGCCCAGTGAAAAAAGGGACCTGTATTCGTTCCTTTTATTTTGCCTCTTATGCCTTGCAAAGCATTTGTGTACCCATCCTATTGTTTAAGCTAGGCAGAGAGGTTGATGAGATGAAGACTTGATTTTCTCATTTCCCATGAAGCCCTTGGTACACAAGAGATTCAGTCAGGTTGCAGAGGCATCGTGGCAGAGCTGAGACTTGAGCCCTGGGGTCCTGCCTCCTGCTTTAGAACTCCCTGCAGTCCTTTCAGCCAGCAATGCAGGAGACCCAGCCTCCTCTGGGAGGGCAGTGAGAAGCAGGTATGTGGGAGGGAGAACGTGCTACTGCTAGACAATTGCCTGTACTCTATTGATGTTCTGCTTTTGACAGCCCCCTTAAGATCAGCTTACCTTTCCTTCTCATCTCATTCACAGACCCCCTGGGAAATGGTTCCTTGACCAGGCACAGAGCATACCCTTCTCTGGCTGAGCTCAGCAGCACCAATCAGTGCCTCCTCCTAGAACAAATACCTTCAGCCCCACTTTGGTCCAGCCAGCCAGCTGTGCTCACCTCTGAGCACCCTGTGTCTGACCAGAGACAGCCCTCCCAGCCCACCCAGGTACCTCAAGAGTGTCTCTCCTACCAGCAGGCCAGACGGAAGGCAGGACACACCAGGTAGGGTATTGCTACGGCCAGTATGGGTGAGCCACCTTTCACAGGGTCCAGGACTTTTCACTTCCTGTGTTTAAAATTTTAGAGACAAAGGGGTAGAATAATGCATCTTTTCAGGTTAAAAAAATATATATACACAACAAAACAATTTTCTGCTAAGTAACCTTTCTATTTTATTGGTATTATCTCAGTTGCTAAAAAGTCATAAATGGGTTTCGCAGATCCTTTACCATGCTAAAAAAATCTTGCCTAAAAAATATTTTGCTTGATTTGGGAGAAAATGACAGAAAGTTCAGAAAATGCCTCACTCAAGATCACACAGTGAGTTAAGATCACACAGTGAGTCAGTTAATAGATGCAAGGTCAACCTCTGTTTTTCTATGACAGTTGGTTTCATGGGGCCTTCCTAGGGCAGTCCTGACTGCCTCCCCTCCATCTCTTCCCTTCCTTCTTTCTTAGGGGTGCCAGCTCCCCTCCGGGTGCCAAGGCCTCATTCCTCACAAGGAGCAGCACAGCCACACAGAACCTTGCCCATCACTGTGGATGCCATGTCACTGGGGCTGATGGTCATGTCTCTGGCTCATATGGTCTTCCCAAGCTGATCTGGCATACTGCAGACCTCAGACCCAGTGCCTGTGCTCTCCTCTGGAGCCTGACCTCCCATGGCCACAGCAAGGGTAGCCTCATGTGTTCTGAGACAGAGGATGAGGGTGAGGGTGTGTACACCTCCAAGACGCCCAGCAACACTCGATCCTGGAAGACTGGGGACTCTTTGGTAGACTCTAGGGGCATTACAGCTGCCCCACTCTCAGTCTGCCAGATTCCCAGAACATTTACGCTGGACAGGAACCATAGTACCATGACAGTAGGCCTTCCTAGGGATTCAGCCATATGTCCCCTGTCTCAGGCCCTCAAAACAAGTCAGACAGAAGTACCTCAATGGGACAGCCCTCAGCAGAGACCATCGGTCAGTGACAGTAGCACATGGGTCTCTGTTGCTGACACCACTCCCAGATGCCATACTCTCCCTGCAATGCACAACTGCCGACATCACCAAGGTCAGTATAAGCCTTTTCAGAGACCCAGAGGGAGAGGGACGAGGCATAGGGGATCTCGGTGGCATACTTATCCTTGGTCACCTCTGGCCAAGTGAGACCAGGAGCCATCCAGGTCACTGATTAGACTTCAGTATCTTCTGACCAGACCTCTGTTGGTGGGTCTTGCAGCACTGGGGGCTATTAGTAGATGCCCACAATGGCAGGGGTATAGCAGACTCACCCTCAGAGAAATTAATATCCTCCCAGGGGAGATACAACATTCTCAGCCACAAAACAGCATATTATAGCACTGGTAGTTCAAATCATCATACTTTATTCATGTATAAATCAAGCTAAAGATTGAAAAAGTAAATTTAGAGGATCAGTCCATCCTAGAGCCACCTATGTGGGCAAATAGACAATGAAAACAAAATGAGGTCTTCAGCATATTTTTGTAGATACTATTAGAACTCTTTGACTGGAGTCTGGACTTGTATTTGAAATACTTAGATTCCATTGTCATGCATTTTCCACTGGGAGCATTTCATCTCTGTAACTTCCTCTACTCAGTGATCAAAGGGACAATATTAATTCCTTTTTTTTGCCTCTTCCCTTATACCTTGCGAAGCCTTTGTTTACCTGTCCTATTGTTTAAACCATGCAGAGAGTTTTGTGGGACAAAGCCTTTTTGTCCCCATTTCCCATGAGGCCCAGTGGACTTAAGAGATTCGGGGTGAAGTCATCAGTGGAAGAGAGGAGACTAGAGCCCAGGGGTCCAGCCTCCTGATTTAGAACTTCTTGCAGTCCTTTCAGTTGTCAGCAATGCGGGAGGCCCAGCCTCCTCTGGAAGGGCAGTGAGGGTCAGGTATGTGGGAGGGAGAGTGTGCTATGCTGGACAGTTGCCTCTGCTCTGGTGATGTTCTGCCCTTGACAGCCCACTTGAGGCCAGCTCATCTTTCCTTCCCATCTCATTCACAGACCCCTTGGGAAAAGGTTCCTTGACCAGGTACAGAGCATGTTCTTCTCTGGCTGAGCTCAGCAGCTCCAATCAAAGCCACCTCCAAGAACAAATACCCTCAGCCTTACTTTGGTTCAACCAGCCAGTTGAACTCACCTCTGAACACCTTGTACCTGACCAGGGGCAGCCCACCTGGCCTACCCAGGTGCCTCAAGAATATCCCTCACGCCAGTGTGTCACCCAGAGAAAACATACCAGGTAGGGGACCGACCATGGCCAGTAGGGGTCAGCCACCTTTCACAGAGTCCAGTACCTTTCAGTTCTTGGATTTTAAATTTCAGAGACAAGGTGGTAAAATAATGCATCTTTTTAGGCTAAAAGGTATATGTACAGCAAAACATAATTTTTAAATTTTTTTACTGAGTAACCTTTCTATTTTATTGGTATTATCTCTG
>NW_006959415.1:0-584 GCF_000164805.1 Carlito syrichta
GGTCTGCAGTCTGCCTGTATCCCTAAGGCTCAGGTGGGCCTTCATGGCTGGCTTCCAACAATTAATCAATAGGACACACATCACAAAAGATTTTGGGTAATTTTGGCACCGATATAGGAGTGTCACTGTCACAGACATTCCTCACAGAGGTGGGCTAGTCAATGAGTAATCCATTATGGTCAAAGACATGTCACTGAGTCTATCATCGCAGAGGAAGGTCATCCCCTCTGGTACCCATTATGGATGCCACATTCAGTAACTGGGACATTCATGACAGTAGGACAGTCACTTGGGCACTCATCACATGAGACTGTCAATCACTGGGAAACCCATCACAGAAGGAAGTAAGTTACTGGGTCTCCCATCACAGAGGAGAGAAGTCTATTGGGACACTAATCACAGAGAAGTTCAGTGACTGGTACACCCATAACAATTTTGGATCAGTCACTGCCATCAAAATGGAGACCAGTCTCTGGTGTATGCTTCACAAATGAGGGTCAGTCACTCCAGCACTGATTATAGAGGAGAGTCAGAAACTGGTGTCCTGATGACAGAAGAGATCTTGTCATGGGGACTTCAGTCCC
>NW_006959416.1:0-763 GCF_000164805.1 Carlito syrichta
TTAAAACTTTATGGATTTCCTATGAATCTTAGTGGGTTCAATCCTTGATCCCCAAACCACATCCATAATTCCTTCTGAGACTTACTTCTCTCTACTTTGTATCTGGTGGCGGATATAGGATAGCACCTTTACAACTCTTAGACAGTCTCTTGTTTTGCTTTCCTGGTCTACAAGCACCACCTTAGATCTTACAGAGGTCTTAAAAGGAGGTCTTCCAACCCAGATTCAAAAGGAACACACTAACATTCTTACTGGGAGGAGAGCTATGAAGCACATTGGGAGGCATTACTGGTGCTATCTTTGGGAACAATATACTAGAGTTAAAAGGGACCTTAGAAGTTTTTGGACCAAAATACATCTGCTTTAGAGATTAAAAATTCAAGGCCAAAATAGAAGAAAGGAATTGGCCACAGTCATAAAGCCAGTTGTTAACAAAATAAGAAAGAAAAATCTCATTTGTATCAAGGTTCAGAGACTTTCTATTATGCTTTCTCACTTGGAAAAAAAACCTGCTTTAAAACACATTATTAAGCATACCAAAAATAAATTACTTTTGAAACATATTATTTTAAAATCATAACACCATTGTCTTTTAATATGCAGAAAACAGTTGACTCAACCAGAAAGATACAATATCAGAGAACAGCAATCCACACAAAGTAGAAAATCAATTTCCTCTTATGTTTTTAGAACACCTGAAGGAAAAAGAAAATGTCATGTTGCTGGGGTTATAGGATGCTACCTTCTATTCATTTTTCATCTG
>NW_006959417.1:0-917 GCF_000164805.1 Carlito syrichta
ACACCGGATTCAGCAATACATCTCAAAAATCATCCATCATGACCAAGTAGGTATCATTAGATGCAGAAAAAGCTTTTGATAAAATTCAGCACCCCTTCTTGATAAAAACCCTTGAACATCTAGGCATACGGGGAACATACCTCAAAATAGTAAAAGCCATATATGAGAAACCCACAGCGAGCATACTCCTAAATGGACAAAAATTAGAATCATTTCCCCTGAAAACTGGAACAAGACAAGGATGCCCACTCTCACCCCTCCTGTTCAACACAGTATTGGAAGTCCTGGCTCAAGCAATCAGAGAAGAGAAGGCAATCAGGGGTATCCAAATAGGAAAAGAGGAAGTCAAGTTATCTCTCTTTGCAGATGACATGATTGTATACCTTGAAAACCTGAGAGAATCTGTCAAAAACCTCCTTACACTGATAAAGACCTTTGGCAAAGTCTCAGGATACAAAATAAATGTACAAAAGACAATCGCATTTCTCTACACCAATAATAAACAAACAGAAACCCAAATAAAAAACACAATCCATTCACAATAGCCACAAAAAAATTGAAATACCTTGGCATCTTCCTAACCAGAGTAATTTTTTAATTACTTAATAAATGTTTTTTTAAAAAACATTTTTAAAAAGTAGTGGAAAGAAGACTCTTGCTCTGGAAGTTGACAGGAAGCAACACCCATTACTGGAAGAAGACAAGATCAAGGTCTATCTTAGAAACAATGTCCAAAACCAGGGTAAAGAAAGGAGAGCAGAGAAGAGATGCGAGTTCAACCTGGCCCAGTCCAAAGAAGGTAAGATTAAAGGATAAGAAATGAAAAAAGTTTATGACTACATATCATTTCCTACAAGGTGCACTCAATGAACTTTACCCTGTTCTTCAATCAAGTTACAAAAAGAGCTTTTTAATTC
>NW_006959418.1:0-812 GCF_000164805.1 Carlito syrichta
TCACAGATGAGGACCAAATGGAGCCTACATAATAGTGGAAGGACACCCACTGGGACACTATTTAAGGAAGACACCTGTTGTTGGGTCACCCTTTATAGAGGAGAGCTAGTTACTAGTGCACTCATTATGAAGATTGCTAATCACCGAAGCACACATTTATAAGAGAGCAAGCCACTGGGACGGCATTCACAGAAACAATCTTGTCAGTGGGACACTGATCACAGAGGAGGATCAGTCACTGAGGGACACATCACAGAGGAGGGCCAAAAATTGGGACATACATTACAGAGGAGGGCCAGTCACTGGGCACTAAACAGAAAGATGTAATTATTTTGACAGCAATCACAGATGAGGGACAGTGTCTGGAGCACAAATAACAGAAGAAGACCTGTCACTGGGTCACCCATAACAGAGGAGGGCCAGTCATTTGGATACAAATCCGAGTCAGACCTGTCACAGGCCACAGGAGTACACATTACAGATGAGGGTTAGCCACTTGTACACCCAACAGAGAGGGTTAATAACTGTGGAAACCATAAAAGAGGAGTGCTCATCACTGGATACAAATTATGGAGAAGGGCCAGTTATTACAACTATCTTCACAGAAGAGGGATAGTCACTGTGACACCAACTATGGAGGAGGGCCAGTTAATGAGGGCACCTATCACAGAGAAGGCTAATCCCTCGAGCACCCATCACAGAAGAGAATCAGTCACTTGGACACCCAACACAGATGACAGCCAGTCACTGGGCAATCTATCACACACATAACCAGTCATGGGACAATCATCACACAAGAAGTCAGTCATGAG
>NW_006959419.1:0-711 GCF_000164805.1 Carlito syrichta
CTCTTTGATGGGTTCTCTAGTGACTGACCCTCATTTTGATGGGTGCCACTGTGGCTGGCACTATTTTGTGATGACTGTCTAAGTAAGTGGTCCTTTTTGTGATGAAGAACCAGTGAATACATCTCTGTGATGGCTACCCCAGTGATTGTCCCTCTTCTGTGATGTTTGCCACAGTGACAGCCCCATCTCTGTGAATAATACTCTAGTGACTGGTATCCTATGTCATCAGTGTCTCAGCTTCAAATTTCCTCTGAGATCGCTGCTGCAGCTGAATAGTTCTCCTACATAATAGGTGTCTCAGCGACTAACCCTCTTCCATTTACCGTGTCTCAGTGATTATGCCTCCACTGTAATCATACTCCACTGACTATTCTACTCCATTATGGGTGCCTTAGTGGCTAGCCTTTCTCTTTGTGGTGTTTCCCAGTAACTGGGCCTCCTCCATATTGGGTGCCCTATTGATAACCCTTCCTTTGCGATAATTGTCACAGTGGCTGGCCCTCCACTGTGATAAGAACCTCATTGACATTTTCTCCTCTGTGATGGGTTTCCCATGACCAGACCTTCTCTGTAATCAGGACCCAATGACTGACTTTTCTTTGTGATGGGCACCCTCAGTGATTGTCTTCCTTATATATTTGGTGTCTCATTGACTGACCTGTCTCTGTAAATGGTTCATGAGTGACTGACATTCATCAGTATGGGTATCCC
>NW_006959420.1:0-569 GCF_000164805.1 Carlito syrichta
ATTTCTTCTTGTTCCAACCTAGGTAGGTTGTGTGATGTCAGAAAGTCCTCCATTTCCTTCTGGTTTTCAAGTTTGTTTCCATACAAGTGTACGTAGCAGTCTCTAATGATCTTTTGTATTTCTTCAGGGTCAGATGTGACTTCATCTTTTGTGTTTCTGATTATGCTTATTTGTTTTTTTTTCTCATTTTTTCTTGGTCAGTCTAGCTAGGGGACCATCGATCTTGTTTACCCTTTCGAAAAACCAGCTTTTTGTTTCATTGATTTTTTGTATTATTTTTTTGTCTTCTATGTCCTGGATTTGGGCTTTTATTTTGGTGATCTGGATTCTTCTGCTGAAATTAGGGTTTTTGTGGTCTTGCTTTTCCAGCTTCTTTAGGTGACTTGTTAGGTTGTGAATTTCTGTTCCTTCCATTTTCTTCATGTGTGTTTGTAGGGATATAAATTCCCCTCTTACTACAGCTTTCAGGGCATCCCAGAGATTTTGGTAAGATGTTTCTTCATTTTCATTTGTTTCCAGGAATCTTTTGATCCCTGTTTTGATTTCATTGTTGACCCAGAAGTTGTTTA
>NW_006959421.1:0-792 GCF_000164805.1 Carlito syrichta
TTCATCTGTGCTTAATACCTTTTAAGTGTCTCCTGCAGAACTGGTCTGGAAACTGCATAATCTCTTATGGATTAAATGTCTGGGAAGGATTTTAATTCTCCATCACTGATGAAACTGAGCTTGCCTGGATAGGAAATTCTTGGTTGAAATCATTTATCTTTGAGAACTTTGAATATAGGGTTCCTGTGTCTTCTTGCTTGTAGTGTTTCTGCCAATACATCGACTGCTATTCTGATTGGTTTTACCCAGTAGGAAGACTGACATTTCTCTTACTGCCCTTATGTTTTCTTTTGGTTCCTACTTTGTGTAGGCAAGTTACTATGTGTCTAGGGATTGGTCTTTTCATTAGATGTCTTGTGGGAGTTCTCTATATCACTTGTGCTTGGTTGGTCACATCTCTGATAAGATGGGGAACGTTTTCTTGGATTACCTCCTTGCATATTTGCTCCAAGATGTTTTCATTTGTTCTTTCTTCTTCTCAGACACCAATCAGGCATAGGTTCAGCCTCTTATTATAATCACATATTTCTTGTTGGCTTTGTTCTTTCTCTCTGAGTCTTCTCCCCTTTTTTTTTTTGTTTTACACATTGGGTTAATTCCATGCTCTTTTCTTCAAGTGCTAAAATTTTTTCTTCAGCTAGATTAATTCTGCTTTCTATGCTTGTAATCTTGTTATTTATTTCCTGGATGATTTTTTATTGCCAAAATTTCAGTTACAGTTATTTCAGTGTTGCATCTTATCTTTCTTGAGTCTCATTCACTCTTTCCATCCATTCCCTAGTTTCTGTTGTA
>NW_006959422.1:0-597 GCF_000164805.1 Carlito syrichta
ATTTGTTCTGCCTTCTTGTCTTCCTGGCTGCTCTTGAACTCTGGGTCGGAGGTGAACCTCCCGCTGAGGCCTGCCACCAACCAAGGTTTTCTGGGTGTTTCTTGTGGTTGAGGATGGGGCTTGCTATGATATCCAACTTGCTTTCGAGCTCCAGGGCTTCAGAAATCTTCCCATCTCGGCCTCCCTGAGGGCCGAGGAGACAAGCGTGAGTCACCCAGCCATCCCTGCCCCTGGAAGATTTGAGAGTCATGCCCTCCCTTTCTCCCAGGCAAGCCCTGGGTGAGCTTTCAGATCAACACTTCGCAGTGAGGCAGGTCGAGGTGTGGGAGCCCAGGGAGAGACACACCCCTGCACCAGGAACTTCCCATGAGGAGTGTCGGTGGGTGACTCCAGCCGCCCTATTGAGAGTAGAGCATCATTGAAAGATTTCAGGCCTCACGGAGGGGCCTGAGAATGGTGAGGAGGCCAGACATGGGGGCTCACGACTGTCATCCCAGCACTCAGGGTGGCTGAGGCGAGAGAATGGCTTGAGCCCCTGGTTTCAAGACCAGAAGGGGCACCATAGCTAGACATCGTTTCTACAAGAAGCCAAAAAAA
>NW_006959424.1:0-442 GCF_000164805.1 Carlito syrichta
AGGCTGGAGGGTGGTGGCTTGCTCCTGGCCACCACAGCCTAGGTGCGCTGGGCTCCGGAGAGTCTTTTCCTGTCCTTCCGAGAAGCTGGGAGGACAGGCACACATCACAACACCTGGCTCATTGGGGTTGGAGTGTGGAGACGAGGGCTCCCCGAGGTACCGGGGTGGGTCTCGGTCCACAGCTTGGGCCAGCTCCTGGCCTCGGCCTCCCAAAGCACTGGGATAAGTAAGCTGAGCCCCCAAGTCCAGTCTAAATACTTGGTCAAAACAGAGCCAGAAGGCATGGTGCGGCAGCCCACACCTGGAATCCCAGCACTCTGGGAGGCCAAGGCGGCAGTATGGCTGCACCCGAGGAGCCGAAGGCCAGCCAGGGCAATGCAGGTAGATCCCGTTTCCGTATCCATCCAAACAGGGTGTCTGGGGTCAAGGTGCCCTTCATGCC
>NW_006959425.1:0-504 GCF_000164805.1 Carlito syrichta
TAGACTCCATTCCATTCCATTCCATTCCATACCATTCCGTTACTCGGCAGTGCATTCGATTGCATTCTATTCCATTTCATTGGATTCCAATCCGTTACTCTCCATTCCATTCCCTTCCATTCCATTCCATTCCATTCCATTCCTTTACTCTCCATTCCATTCCATTTCATTACTCTCCAATCCATTCCAATTCATTCCATTCCATTCCATACCTTTCCATTCCATTCTGTTATCTTCCATTCCATTCCACTACACTACATTCAATTCCAATCCTTTCCATTCCATTACTCTCCGTTTCATTCCATTCCATTCCATTCCACGTAATTCCATTAAGTTACTCTTCTTTCCACTCCAATCCTTTCCCCTCCGTTACTCACGATTCCATTCCATTCCATTTCTTTACTATGCAGTCCACGCCAATCCAATCCATTCCATTCTATTCCATTCCACAGCCGTTACTCTCCATTCCATTCCATTCCAGTCTATTCCATTCCATTTCATTCC
>NW_006959426.1:0-474 GCF_000164805.1 Carlito syrichta
TAGCCAGCTGTCTAGCCAGCTGACTTAACTAGGTGACTTAAGTAGATAGCCAGCTGGCTAACAGGCTGACCTACCTGGCTATCTACATAGCTAGCCAGCTGGATAGATAGTTGAGTTAACTAACTAACTATCCATTTAGCCCGCTGGCTTGCTAGCTGACTTGAATACCTAGATACCTACCTAACCAGCTGGCTGGTGAGCTGACTTAATTATGTTACTTAACTAGATGGTTAACTGGCTAGCCAGCTGACTTAGGTAGCTACCCTGCTAGGCAACTAGCTAGCCAGTTGACTTAGCTCACTGACTTAACTAGCTAGCAAGCTGACTTAACTAGTTGAATTAACCAGGTAGCTACCTAGCTACCCAGCTGTTTTATCTAGCTGGCTTAACTAGGTAGCTACCTAGCTAGCTAGCTAGCCAGATGACTTAACTAGCTGACTTAACTAGTTAGCAAGCTGACATAACTAGCTGACA
>NW_006959427.1:0-548 GCF_000164805.1 Carlito syrichta
CCTACTGACTTGCCAGCTGACTTAACTACCTAGCTAACTAGCTAAAGAGCTGGCAAGCGAGCTGACTTTACTAGGTGACAAATTGCTAGCCAGCTGGCTAGCCAACTGACTTAACAAACTAACTACCCAGCAAGGAAGCTGGCTGAGTTAACTAGCTAGCTACCCACCTAGCCAGCTGAATTTATTAGCTGAAATAGATAGCTAGCTACTTAGCTAGCTAACTACCTTTCTAGGTGACTTAATTAGCTAACTTAACTGACTAAAGAGCTCATATAACTAGCTGATTTAACTAGCTATCTACCTAGCTAGCAAGTTCACTTAATTAGCTGAAATAACTAGCTAGTAAACTGTCTAGCCATCTGAGTTAACTAGCTTTTTAAGTAGCTAGCGAGGAGGCTAGCCAACTGACTTAACGAGGTGACTTAAATAGCTAGAAGAGCCGGTTAGCCCACTTAATTAACTAGTTAATTAATGAGCTAGGCAACTGATCATCCAGGTGACCATACTAGCTGACTTAATTAGATATCCAGGTGACTAACCAGCTGACT
>NW_006959428.1:0-886 GCF_000164805.1 Carlito syrichta
GACTTTTGTCTGAGTTTGGAGTGTGGAGAAGAGAAGATCAAGGACTTCAAAGTATTAAATTCTGTTTTAGGAAGGCACTGTTCCTTGTGTTCACATATTGACTTGCTCATCCCTTCAACCAGTATTTCCTAAATGCCTGCACTGGGGATGTAAAGATGAATAAGGCAGAGTCCCTGCCTCACTGCTCATAGCCCAGAGCAGGACACACTTTCATGTAAACAGACAATAAAAGGGGAAGTGACCTGGAAGCAGAGAGCAAGAAGGAGTGAACTGAGTGAAAACAGGGCTGTGAGGCTGGGTGATGGGTGATGAATAGCATTCTGCAAGGGCAAGGTATTAAAGACGGAGAAAGAAGTATGTGCTCTAAGACCCTGAGCAGTGGGGAAGGGGGGCAATGTGAGGATGAGTGACTGGGTCTGCATAGGGGCAATTGGAGAGGTATGAGGAAGACCCAGGTCAGAGAGACCTTGCCTGTGGCCCTGCTGTGACATCCAGGCCCTATCACACAGACAATGGTAAGGCAGTGAAAGCTGTCCCACAGATGATAATGCAAATGATATCTATCTAGATGTAGACCTAGATTTTAAGCAGTAACTCTGCTAATGGTAGGAGGAATGAGATAATGGAAATCACTCAGGGGATGTTAGGAAAACCCAGGCAGAATATGGTAAGGATCTGGATTGAAATAATACCAGGAATGTAGACAAA
Organism: Carlito syrichta; assembly: GCF_000164805.1. Taxonomy (NCBI): domain Eukaryota; kingdom Metazoa; phylum Chordata; class Mammalia; order Primates; family Tarsiidae; genus Carlito; species Carlito syrichta. The sequence continues at coordinate 709 of NW_006959428.1, forward strand.
ATAAACTCACTTCTAGAGAAATTTCAGAGGTAGATGCTACAGGGCTTGGAGACAGGTTAGGAATACTGGGGTGCAGAAGGGATGTGACTTTACACTAAGACTTACAGACACAAGTAAAAAAGCACCAGAGGTGTTTTGTGTCAAGGTCCTCAGAGCTATGATGTTAAACCACATGAAA
>NW_006959429.1:0-446 GCF_000164805.1 Carlito syrichta
AACTCGTTTTGTAGTTGCTTTAAGTTTTTCCGAGGGCATGGGCCATTGCTCCAGCCAAACAGGTTTGTCATCTTTTTAGGTAATAGGGTAGTAGTTTTAGAAACAATGGCTGCTAGGATAAATTTTAATAGTCAATGCCAGCTCGGTTTGTCTTTTCATTAACTTGGACAGGTTTCTGTATTTTTTTATCCATCTTTACCAAGTCCCTTACACGGATCATAGCCCATTTGTGTCATTTGTGCTGAAACTTTATTAGTGCTGTATAAAAGCATGTCCATTTGAGTGAGAATGTCTCTCTCCCATAATGTAATGGGGATATATGGAATAACATAAGGGCAGAAAGTTTTTGAAGTCTCATTGTCTGTCCAATTTAAAATTTGAGAACGTTTAGCCACTGAGGGCGTTTGACCAATGCCTATAAGTCCCAAAGGAGCCATTTGAGTCAG
>NW_006959430.1:0-8590 GCF_000164805.1 Carlito syrichta
GTGATAACTTTAGAATCATGGCGTACATGTGAGGATTACTTACACAATTATCTTGCAGGAAGGCAAGTTCTTTCCCTCTGAACAGCCCACCCAATCACAGAAATGTTCATGATATCCAGTGGGTAGCTTTCTGTTCATATCTACCTTTCTCCCTCTCTGCTTAAAATAGTTCCCAGTGTCTTTTGTCTACATTCTTGTGCCCAGTGTTTAGGACACACTTATGAGTGAGTACATGCAGTATTTAGTTTTTTTGTTTTTGTAATAAATCATTTAAAATGAGGTTCTCCAGCTGCATAGATATTGTTAAAAATGACAATTTTGATCTTCTTTTACATTGAGGGTCTAGTATTCCATCAAGAATATGTACCACATTTTTATTGAGTTGTGGTCCCATTTGGTCCCCAAGCTGGAGTGCACTGGCACAATCACGGCCATCTCAGTTTAAACCGACTGGGCTCTGGTGACAGTTCTGCCTCAGCCTTCCAAGTAGCCAGTGCTACAGGCACACGCTACCATGCCCAGCTAATTTCTAATTTATTTTGGAGTTCAGGTCTCACCAAGTTGCCTGGGCTGATCTCAAACCTGCAAGCACAGGCAGTCCAACTCCTTTGGCCTCCAAAGAGCTGGGATTACAGGATGACACACTGAGCCCTGTCCCACATGTACTTTATTCAGTCTACCAAAGATATGCTGGTGGGTCGGTTCCATGATTTTACTATCATCAAGGGGATAGGTTCATTTTCTCACAGAATGGCATGGTCACTTTGATGAAAAGCACATATATGCCCAGATGTTTTTGGTCCCTTCGCAAAATCTAAGTATTGGCAGATATCATGTAGTTCAATGTGGCTAACCTCTATCCATTCTGAAGTGAATTTTCCAAGAAGCTGACCAAAGAATATAAGAATAGATGATGTATTTTGGTGTATTTTAAAATATTATCTCCATAAGTCCCCAAATGCTCAAATTCTGTCAGATTAAAATGGTAAGAATGAAAATACAAACTCAATGCAGGACTAGGTTAATAGCCTGATTTCCATTATTTTTGGCACCTTTCTGGTACATCTGGTTAAAGGGCCATCAACATTCATTCCAAACCTTTCACCATGATGAGCCATCAAATTACTGCCTTGCTAGTTAGATGAGCCATCAAGTTACTGACTGGTTACTATGTCAGTCAAAGCACCCTAATTGATTCTAAATCACCAATTAACTGGGTACTGATATTTTTTCTGTATTCTCCTAGGCTGCATTAATAAATTGGAGCTAAAAATCTACTTTACAAAATTTCTTCCTGACATGGTAAGACTCCCTCTCATTTTCTGAAGAGAAATGTACTTTGCCTGAATTCATTCCTTATCAATCAAATTTGGATATAAATATTCAACAACGTAAATTATGTCTGACACATATAAATATCTTAGTGCTGTGGTACTGAGCGGCCCTTCCTTACTAACACATACTTGACACAGTTAGACATTTTAAATGATAGCATTCATAATAAATTATAATGTACAGGCATTTCCTTACACATCTATTTTTATCCATGAATTAGGAATTGTAAAATATTCATTTAAATCACTGGTAAAAGGAAATTCTGCAGCAAATATTTATCTTTTTCACAATTTTAATGTCTTCTTAATTTTAGGTTATTTTAATTTTGACTCAGCCAAGGGTCTTTTAAGTTATCAATAAAATATTAGATAGCTGTGCATTGTATGGCATAATCTAATCTTTACACTGTGTTCTTTTACATAATTACAGATGCCATCCAGGGCACAGGAAACAGGTATGTACCCTAAAATTTCTTACAAGCTGAGAAAAAGAAGAAGCTGGCTCTCGTGTGTAGAAGCTGGTCTAGGTTTATATTTAGAAGGAAAATTGGGAGTCTCATGAGAGAAAATCCTTTTGTAGGGACACTTCTATGATCAGAGGGTACCCTATGAATGACACCCAATAAGTACCTGAAGTGCTTATTTGAAAATATTTTGGCATTTTAAGGCTATCTCACTCTTGTTAGCTTATAATTTTATATCACAATACTTTGTGGACAGGATATTCTGTGAGGAACCCTTGAAATTTCCACTTCACTCTCTGTGGTCGAAGAATAAGAGGCTCATGCAAAACTACAAGGTGTGCCTTACGAATGCCACCCAAAGAGGCACCTATTGATTAATTTGCAAACATTTTGGTATCTTTGGCTCTCTTAAGATTGTTTCTTACAACCATGTGTCACAGTGATCTAAGGGTATAACTTGCCATATTTCTACCTTGGAAAATTAATGATACTGGGTTTTAAGGTCTCAAATCTGACCTCTTTGTGAATCCTACATGTTGAGCTTTCTTTGCTTGGTACTTTTTAACTTTAGAATAATGGAGTACATGAGTAGAGTACTTACATAGTTTTCTTGCATGAAGGCAATATTTGTTCTTCTGAAGAGCCCCCTAACCACAGAAGAGATCATAGTATCCAGTAGGTAGTTTGTGTCCCTTTTCTCCCTTACTCCCTCTCTGTTTAAATTCAGTTCCCAGTGTCTGTTGCCCCCATTCTTGTGCCCCGTATTTAGGACACACTTATGAATGACAACTGCAGTATTTAATTTTTTGTTCTGTAACAATTCATTTACAATGAGGGTCTCCAGCTGCATAAATATTGTTGAAAATGACAAAATTTTGATCTTCTTTTTCATCGAGGATCTAGTATTCCATCATGAATATACACCACATTTTTTTTTTTTTTTTGAGTAGCAGTCACATTCGGTTCTCCTGTCTGGAGTGCAGTGGCACACTCACAACCATCCCAGAATCGATTGGGCTCCCCTGATACTTCTGCCTCAGCCTTCCAATTAGCCAGTGCTACAGGTGCACGCTACCACGCCCGGCTAATTTGTTATATATTTTGAAGGTGAGGTCTCACCAAGTTGCCTGGGTTGGTCTCAAACCTGCAAACTCAGGCATCTCCTTCCCTTGGCCTCCCAAAGTGCTGGAATTTCAGGGTGAGCCACTGATCCCCGTCTCACATATTCTTTATTCAGACTACCAAAGATGTGCTTGTGTCTAAGTTACATGGTTATGCAATAGTGAATGATGATAGGGTAATTTGCTCACAGAATGTCATGTTCACTTTTTGGAAACGCAAAGAGATGCCCAGATGATTTTGCTCCATTCACAGATTCTAACTGTTGTGAGACATCATGTAGTTCAATGTGTCTACCCTGTATCCTCTCTGAGATGATTTTTTTAAGCAGCTGGCCAAAGCATATAAGAATTGGTGACGTATTTTAGTGTATTGTATATTATTATCTACATAATCCCCCAAATGCTCAATCCTGCCAGATTAAGGTGGTAAAAATGAAAATACAAACACAATGCAGACTATTTATAGCCTGATTTCCGTTGTTTGTGGCCTTTCTGATACATCTGGATTCAGGACCATTAACACTCATTCCAAACATTTCACCCTGATGAGCCAACAAATTCCTGACTGGCTAGTTAGATAAGCCACCAAATTACTGAGTGGCTACTATCTCAGTCAAAGCACCCCAATTGATTCAAAATCACCAATTATCTGGGTACTGATATTTTTTCTGTATTCTCCTAGCCTGCATGAAGGGGTGTGGAGGAAAAACACCTGCAAATCAGAAAGGGCTTTCTGCCCAGGTAAGAACACCTTTTCATTTTTCATGAGGAGAAATGTAGTTTGTCTGAATTCATTCCTTATCAATCAAATTTGGCTATAAATATTCAACAATGTAAATTATGTATGACACATATAAATATCTTAGTGCCGTGGTACTGAGTGGCCCTTTCTTACTGACACATACTTGACACATTTAGACATTTTTAAATGATAGCACTCATAATGAATTATAATTTACAGGCATTTCCTTTAGCATCTATTTTAATCCATGAATTAGGAATTGTAAAATTTCATTTAAATTTCTGGTAATGGGAAATTCTGCAGCAAATGTTTATCTTTTTCACAATTTTAATGTCTTAATTTTAGGTTATTTTAATTTTGACTCAGCCAAGGGTCTTTTAAGTTATCAATAAAATATTAGATAGCTGTGCATTGTGTGGCATAATCTAATCTTTACACTGTGTTCTTTTACATAATTACAGATGCCACCCAGGGCAGAGGAAACAGGTATGTACCCTGAAATTTCTTACAAGCTGAGAAAAAGAAGCAGCTGGCTCTCATGTGTAGGAGCTGCTCTAGGTTTCTATTCAGAAGGAAAATTGGGAGTCTCAGAGAAAATCCTTTTGTAGGGAACTATCTGTGACCAGAGCGTACCATATGAATGACACCCAATAAGTCCCTGAAGTGCTTGTTTGAAATTATTTTCACATTTTAAGGCTATCTCACACTTGTTAGCTTATAATTTTATATCACAATACTTTGTGGACAGGATATTCTGTGAGGGAACCCTTGAAATTTCTACTTCACTCTCTGAGGTCAAAGGATAAATGGCTCATGCAAAACTACAAGGTGTGCCCTATGAATGCCACCCAAAGAGGCACCTATTGATTAATTTGCAAACATTTTGCCATATTTGGCCCTCTTAAGATTGTTGCTTACAGCCATGTGTCACAGTGATCTAAGGGTATAACTTGCAGTGTTTCTAGCTTGGAAAATTAATGATACTGGGTTTTAAGGTCTCAAATCTGACCTCTTTGTGAATCCTACATGTTGAGTTTTCTTTTGTTTGTACTTTTTTAAACTTTAGAATCATGGGGTACATGAGTAGAGTACTTATAGTTTTCTTGCATGAAGGCAACATTTGTTCTTCTGAAGAGCCCCTAACCACAGAAGAGATCATGGTATCCAGTAGGTAGTTTGTGTCCCTTTTCTCCCTTTCTCCCTCCCTGCTTAAATCAATTCTCAGTGTCTTTTGTCCCGATTCTTGTGCTCCGTATTTAGGACACACTTATGAGTGACAACATGCAGTATTTATTTTTTGGTTCTGTAACAATTCATTTACAATGAGGGTCTCCAGCTGCATAAATATTGTTGAAAATGACAAAATTTTGATCTTCTTTTTCATCGAGGGTCTAGTATTCCATCATGAATATGCACCACATTTTTTTTTGAGTTGCAGTCACACTCGGTCCTCCAGGCTGGAGTGCAGTGGCACACTCACAGACATCCCAGAATCGATTGACTGGGCTCCGGTTATACTTCTGCCTCAGTCTTCCAATTAGCCAGTGCTACAGGTGCACATTACCACACCCGGCTATTTTGGATATATATTTTGGAGGTGAGGTCTCACCAAGTTGCCTGGGCTGGTCTCAAACCTGCAAATTCAGGCAATCCACTTCCTTTGGCTTCCCAAAGTGCTGGGATTTCAGGATGTGCCAGTTTTCCATCTCACGTATTCTTTACTCAGATGTGCTTGTGTGTCGGTTACATGGTTATGCTATCGTGAATGGTGATAGGGTAATTTGCTCACAGAAGTCACGGTCACTTTTTGGAAAAGCATAATTATGCCAGATCTTTCTGCTCCATTCACAGATTCTAACTATTGTGAGACATCATGTAGTTCAATGTGGCTACCCTCTATCTACTCTGAGGTGATTTTTTTAAGCAGCTTGCCAAAGCATATAAGAATTGGTGATGTATTTTACTCTATTGAATATTATTATATACAAGCCCCCAAATACTCAAATCCTGCCAGATTAAAGTGGTAGGAATCAAAATACAAACACAGTGCAGGACTAGATTAATAGCCTGATTTCCATTGTTTTAGGGGCGTTTCTGGTACATCTGGATTAAGGACCATCAACACTCATTCTCAACCTCTTATCAGGATGAACACTCAAGTTTTTGACTAGCTACTATATCCTGAATAACCACCAGACTATTGGAAATAAAATGTTGCCTAAAACTAGTGCAAATCTCATAAATTTGGATAAAGACACTAGCAGGATAATGTTGAGTGATGCAAGGAAGGAAATTTAGCTGGATTTCAAGACAGGCAGAAGGAATAAGGGAATTCAATTGCTAAATCCCAATACATAGTTCAAGACCTTTGCAGACGAAGTTATTTGCTGTGACATAAGGTGAAGATTAGCACTAAGTTAAATTGTGACATAAGGTAAACATTAGCACTAAGTTAAGCTGTATTATTTACTTTCTACACTTCTCCTTTGCCATCTGTCTTTATTCAGCAGGATACCCTAGTAACTTAAGACCATGGTTTTTAATCAACCTTCTTCATATACTATCTCAAAGTTCCCTAATTGATTAAAAATCACCAATTTGCTGGGTACTAATATTTTCTCTGTATTGTCCTAGGCTGTGAGGAGAATGTGGAGGAAACCCCCTGCAAATTAGAATTGTATTCTGCCCAGGTTAGTTCACCTCTCTTTTTCTTGAGGAAAATTGTAATTTTTCTGAATTTGGTCCTTGTCAAACAAGTTTAAATACAAAACTCTAAAAATGTACATTAAGTATGACACATATACTTCTCTTAGTGCTGTTGTACTGAGTAGCCCTTTCTTACTAACTCATATTTGACACAGTTAGAAATTTTTAAATGATAGCATTCATTGTAATTTTTAATGTGCAGGCATTTCCTTTAGCATTTATTTGTATCCATGAATTAGGAATTGTAAATTTTTCATTTAAATCTCTGGTAAAGGGAAATCGTGTAGAAAATGTCTATCTTTTTCACAAGTTTAATCTCTTCTTAATTTTAAGGACTTTTAATTTGGACTCAACCAATGGTTTCTCAAGTCATCAATAAAATATTAGATACTTGTGCATTTCACAATATAATCTAATCTTTACACTCTCTTCTTTTATATAATTGCAGATGCCATCCAGTGCGGAGTATACTGGTACGTACCCTGAAAACCAATTTTTTTTTTTGAGTTGTAGTCTCACTCTGTATCCCAGGCTGGAGTGCTATGGCCGCTCCCGATTACCGCAAACTCGATCTACTGGGCTCCGGCTATCCTTCTGCCTCAGCCTGCCTAGTAGTAGGAAATACAGGCATTCGCTACCACACCCGGCTAATTTTTGACTTATTGTAGAGATGAGTTCTCACTGCCCTGACGAATCTCGAACCCTCAGGCTCAGGCAATCCACTCACCTCAGCCTCCCAAATGCTTGGGATAACAGGCTAAGCCACCAAGTACAGCTCATTTTTTTTTTTTTGAGTTGTAGTCTCACTCAGTCGCCGAGACTGGAGTGCAGTGGCCACTCCCGGCCACCCCAAACTTGACCTGCTGGGCTCCGGAGAGCCTTCCCCCTCAGCCTTCCAAGAAGCTAAAATTACAGGTGCGTGCTCCCACGCCCTGCTAATTTTGGGTTTATTGTAGAGATGAGGTCTCGCCATGTTCCCCAGTTGGGTCGCGAATCCGCGGGCTCAGGCAATCCACTCACCTCAGCCTCCGAAAGGCGCAGGTTTATAGGCTGAGCCACCGAGACCAAACTGAAATTTCTCACTGGCTGAGACAAAGAAGCACTGGCTTTAGTGTATGTCAGATGATTTAGGTTTCTATTCGGAAGGAACATTGGGATTCCCCTGAGAAAAAATCATTTTGTAAGGACACATCGGTGACCAGAGCGTACCGAATGAATGACACCTAATAAGTTGCTGATGTGGTTAGTTAAAATTCTTTTGCAATTGTATGGCTCTCTCATTATTCTTGGCTTATAGATTTATACCACAGAGAGGTTGGGAGAGGATTTCCCATCCAGGAACCCTTAACAGACCCACTTCACTCTAAGAGGTATAGCATGAAGAGGTTCAGGCTTAACAAAAAGGTGTACCCTATGAAATTCACCGAAACAGGTACCTATTGCTTAATTTACAAATATTTTGGTACTTATGGTTCTGTCAAGATTGTTGCATAAGGTGTGTGCCACAGTGATGTAAGGGCATAACTTGCAGCATTTTCCTTCTTTAAATTTTAATGAGACTGGGCTTTAAGGTCTCGAATATGATGTCTTTGTGTATCCTCCGTGTTAAGTTTTCTTTTCTTGGTATGTTATAACTTTAGAATCATGGCGTACATGGAGGATTACTTACACAGTTTTCTGGCAGGAAGGCAAGATATTTCCCTCTGAACAGCCCACCCAATCACAGAAAGGATCATGGTATCCAGTGGGAAGTTTTGTGTACATATGTCTCTTTCTCCCTCTCTGCTTAAATCAGTTCCCAGTCACTTTTATCTCCATTCTTGTGCCCAGTGTTTAGGACACACTTGTGAGTGAGAACATGCAGTATTTAGTGTTTTTGATTTTGTAAGAATTCATTTAAAATGAGATTCTCCAGCTGCATAGATATTGTTGAAAATCACATGATTTTGATCTTCTTTTACATTGAGGGTCTAGTATTCCATCAAGAATATATACCACTTTTTTTTATTGAGTTGTGGTCCCATTCGATCTCCAAGTTGGAGTGCACTGGCACACTCAGGGCCATCTCAGCATCAACCGCCTGGGCTCTGGTGACACTTCAGCCTCAGCCTTCCAAGTACCCAGTGCTACAGGCACATGCTACCACGCCCAGCTAATTTCTAATATATCTTGGAGTTGAGCTCTCAACACATGCCTGGGCTGATCTCAAACCTGCAAGCGTAG
>NW_006959431.1:0-403 GCF_000164805.1 Carlito syrichta
TGTGTAACCACCACCATCCATCTTCAGAAGAATTTCGTCTTGTAGACATGAAAATCTGTATCCATTAAATACTAATTCCCCATTTCCCCCTTTCAGTCCCACAACCACCATTTTCTGTTTTCCATCTGTATGATTTTTGGTTACATTAAGTACCTTATGTATGTAGATTCACAGAATATTTGTCTTTTTTGAATGATAGTTCTTTTTCTCTTACCTTTTTAGTAGCAATTTGGTTTCCAGTAGGATTTTTAGTTAGTGTAGGAGAAGGAAAGCTATTTTGAGTGAGTTGTAGATAAACAAAGGTGTGTTTCTTATTGGCTTTTTGATACGTCATTAGCTCATATTTGCGTGTGAAAAGCTTCTCTTCAGAACAGGTTGATGATGCTCTAGCAAATTTGCACCA
>NW_006959432.1:0-970 GCF_000164805.1 Carlito syrichta
CCCTGTGATTGGTGCTGTAGTGAATTTTCTGCATATATGATGGGCACCTTTTTTAGTAGTTATCTAGGATGGGAGTTACAGTGACTGGTTCTCCATCATAATGGGTACCCCAGTGAATGAACCTCCTATGTGATTGGTCCTGGGGACTAGGCTTTCTAAAAACTGCATTCCCCATTGAATAACCCTCTTCTTTGATGGATGCGCCAATAACTGGGCCTCCTCCATAATTGGTGTCCCAGTGACTAGCTCCCCTCTGTAATATTTGTTCCAGTGAATGGCCATCCTCTGTCCCACTTCTGTTATTGATACCTCATTGATTAGTTATCCTCCATGTTCAGTGCTCCAATGAATGGACACTCCAATGAATGGACACTCTTGTGCAGTGTCCCAGTGACTGACCTTCATCTTTGATGGGTACCCAAGTGACTTTCCCCCAATGGGATGGGTGCCCGAGAGACATGACTTCCTCTATTATTGGCACCCAGTGACTTGGGGTCCTCCATGATTGGTCCTCTGTGATTAGACCTCCTTTGTAATGGGTGCCCCATTGACTGTGCCTCCTTTGAGATGGGTGTCCCATTGATTGCCCCACCTGTGTAATCACGCCTCAGTGATTGGCCATACTACTAACGGGCTCCAATGTTACTAGATCTTTTCTGTAATGAGTGCCTCAGTGACTAGTCCTCCTTTCTGATAGTTGCTTCAGTTCCTGAGTCTTCTCTCTGATGTGTGCCCCAGTAACTAGCCTCCACTGTGATGAGTGCCTCAGTGACTGGGAATACTCCTCGTGGTTCCCTGGTGACTGATTCTCATCTCTAATGGGTGCACCAGTGACAAGCTCTCATTTATAATGGATGCCAAAGTGACTATCCCTCCACTGTGTAGATTCTCCCAATGACTGGGCTTCTTCCACAAGGGATGCCACAGTAACTAGACATCTTCTGTTATGAGTGTCATAGTGACTAGTCCT
>NW_006959433.1:0-469 GCF_000164805.1 Carlito syrichta
TAAGTAAGAATAAGGAATCTGCGATTCTCGGGTCCTCAATCCCAAAAATCTACAGATCATCTTGGAATGTTCTAAATAAAATCAGAGTTTCGAAGCAGAATGTATCTAATGAGAGTCCTAATATACAGCAATATACACAGCCCCTTGCCAAGGAAGAAAAAGAATCGGGGTTATAGTAGTCCTCAGTCCATAAAATCAACAGGCCATCTGCTGTGGGCTAAACAAGAATCACGGTTTAGAAGCTGGAACATAGGAAATAACAGTCCTCATATGCAGAATCTATATGATCTCTATCTAAGGAGAACTAAGAAACCTCTTTTACACAATTCCTCCGTCAAGATAACTACATGACATCTTACTAATGGCAAAACAAGAATCAGGGTTTCCAAACAGTATTCTGGGGAAAGGGCGTCCTCATATACAGGACATTTCATGGCCCCTCGGTATAAAAGAATAAGTAATCTGGATA
>NW_006959434.1:0-686 GCF_000164805.1 Carlito syrichta
AGCATAAGCAAATTTAAAAGGACCGAAATTCTACCATGCACCTTCTCGGACCACAGTGGAGTAAAAATAAACATTGACACCAACAAAGTCCCCCGAAAACTCACAAAGACATGGACACTAAACAGCATGACGCTAAACAACTCCTGGGTCAATGATGAAATCAAAACAGAGATCAAAAGATACCTGGAAACAAATGAAAATGAAGAAACATCTTACCAAAACCTCTGGGATGCCTTGAAAGCCATAGTAAGAGGGGAATTTATATCCCTACAAACACACATGAAGAAAATGGAAGGAACACAAATTAACAACCTAACAAGCCACCTAAAGAAGCTGGAAAAGCAAGACCACAAAAACCCTAATTTCAGCAGAAGAATCCAGATCACCAAAATAAAAGCCCAAATCCAGGACATAGAAGACAAAAAATAATACAAAAAAATCAATGAAACAAAAAGTTGGTTCTTTGAAAGGATAAACAAGATCAATGGTCCCCTAGCTAGACTGACCAAGAAAAAACGGGAAAAAAACCAAATAAGCACAATCAGAAACACAAATGATGAAGTCACATCTGACCCTGAAGAAATACAAAAGATCATTAGAGACTACTACGTACACTTGTATGGAAACAAACAAGAAAACCTTAAGGAAATGGAGGACTTTCTGACATCACACAACCTACCTAGATG
>NW_006959435.1:0-4421 GCF_000164805.1 Carlito syrichta
GATTCTTGAAATGAGGCAAAGCCTGGAGTGGTGTCTCTTATGTTTCAATGATGAGGGAGAGCCTGGGGTAATAATCTCACAGTCACATCTCACTGCTGCTTTTTCAAAGAAAAACTTGTGTCTGTTAAAAACAACAACAACAAAAACAAGAAAACAATGGCCCTCTGCTTCTGCAATGACTGATCTCTTTGGAGTACTTCCTCGACCTTTTCTGGCCACAACATTTGTCCCATAGCTGGATCAGCTTAGGGGCCCTGTACCTCGAACTCAGTACTCCTCAGGTCCCTCTGAAGTTTGTGCGCTCAGGATTACCACTGATACTTTTTTTTTTGAATTGGAGTCTCACTCTGTCGCCCAGACTGGAGTGCAGTGGACGCTCCTGGCCACCGCAGCCTCGACCTGCTGGGCTCTGGTGATCCTTCCACTTCAGCCTTCCAAGTAGCCAGAATTACAGGCATGCACTACCACGCCCGGTTGATTTTTTGATTTTTTGTAGAGATGAGGTATTGCTGCCCAGGTTGTTCTTGAACCCGCGGGCACAGGTAATCCACTCACCTCAGTCTCCCAAAGGCGTGGGATTACAGGATGAGCCACCGACCCCGGTGATACTTTTTAAAAACAATTTCTTAATAGATTTTTTATTCCATTTCTTTAGTTTTTCTAAATGTTTTTTGCAATGTCTGACCAACTTTTGGCAACAAGATTAATCTTTAGAAGGTCCTGTCCTACAACATTTTCTGAATTTAACCCTGAATACTTTTTTTTTTTTTGAGTTGGAGTCTCACTCTGTCACCCAGACTGGAGTGCAGTGGCCGCTCCCGGCCACCGCAGCCTCGGCCTGCTGGGTTCCGGTGATCCTTCCACCTCAGCCTTCCAAGTAGCCGGAATTACAGGCATGCGCCACCACGCCCAGCTGATTTTTTGATTTATTGTAGAGATGAGGTCTCGCTGCCCAGGTGGGTCTCGAACCCGCGGGCTCAGGCAATTCACTCACCTCAGCCTCCCAAAGGCACGGGATTACAGGCTGAGCCACCGAGCCCGGCTCTGAATACTTTTTAATTCGATTTTTAAATTGTAAAAGGGAAAGACAAGTTTTCACCATTTATTGCTGTATTTTAAAGGCCTTTGAGACATTTTGGGATCTTGGGGCTGACATTCGTATCCCATTAATTATTAACTTTTTAAAATACTGCGTTTTAACTTTATATCCTGGGTTATTATTTTCCCATCTGGGGTCTGTCTTTGAATATTTTTGTTAGGCTGCTTGTACACCTGGATCCAGGGGATATTTTCATTCCAAGATAGCAGTTCTTCAAATCATTCCCCTTTTCTTACTAGTAAATCGATTGTTTATAGTAGACATTACTTTTACCCAGGTATATGTATATATTAGATGCAAGAAACATTAAATTGATTGACTAATCCTACAGGATTATTTAATAATGATTTTTTTGAAATTTTTTTTTTTCAGTTCTAGTAAGTGAGGCATTAACAACACCATTTTTCTCTGTTCCAAAGGAACCTCCCTTAACAGGAACAATTTTGAATTTTTATTTGAACCTTCAGGGGAAAGGTATTTTAGATATCTCTCTTGCATCATTCCAATTTTTTAAAATTAGAATATAGGGGTTTGGGGCTTGGGAATTTCAATTCTTGAGTTTGTGATAGATCTGAATTTCCCATTGCTCACCAAGATGCCCAATCTTCTTGAAGGTTATTGGGGGAAAACAGGAAAGCAGAATACAAGGTTGTTTTTTCTCCTCTAGAGGTCAGCATGCTTTACATTCCACATTTTCCATTTGAAAAGGAAACACAGGAAGAGTTCATGAAATCCAATAACGGGCATTAACCATTTCCTCACTTGAAACAGAGGACTCATTTTTTCAATAGATTACTGAAGTCTGACATTTGGAGTCTTCATTGGAACAAAATTTTATCCAAAATATGAGGGCTGGAAAATTGGTTTCTTAGTTTATATAATGCAACAAGATTCAATTATTTTCTTCTTTTCCTATCCTTTAGTTTTGAAATTATTTTTCCAGTTCTTCAAACTATGCCACTATTGACAATCTGGGGGAGTTTCCAGGGAATCTTTTTATCTCGCTTTCTAGACTTTAAGTTTTTTCAAAGTGTTCAACCCCCTATACTGCAGGTTTCTTGCAAGCATTAGTATGGTGAGTTTTTTCCCCCAAAGTGATAAAGTCCCCTTACTGGAGGTTCCTTGAAAGCATTAGGATTTGTTTCAGTCACACATTCAACCTCTGAGAATTTCATCGACCCCTAAGGCAGTACTTATAATCAAATTTTCCTACCTTGAATTGTACACAAGATTACCAGGCTGCCGTGGGTAGTGTTTATCTGTACAACGTCTTTTCCTACAAGTTTCAGATTATGGTCTCAGATTTATCTGCAGAGCAGTGGGAACCAGGATTGCCCAGTCAGAGTGAGCAAACTAAAATTGGGTGAGATGCATCTCTCCCTCCAATGGAGGTCCTGTTCCACAGTCACAGGTCTCCCGAATGAGCCCCATGGCTGTGGGAGATGGAATTTTTCCTCCTCAGCTTTATTGTTAAAGCATGGCATAGAGACTAAGAGATTAGAAGAGTGAAGCAGTTCTTTCAATTTTGTTCTTTCAAGAAAAGGTGCCTCTCAGGTAAGCAGGCACAGGAGAGAAGTTCCAGTCAGTGTATTAAAGCCTTTAAAGCACAAGTTTCCCCCATTTCTCCATTGACTGAGTACTTCAGAGGTTACATTACTTTCCCTGACAGCACCTAAACAAAAATTTTGCACAAATAAGGTAAAATACAAGCAGTTTTTACACAAATAATGTAAATTATATGCTTTTTATTTGATTTGGTTTCAATGCCCACAAAAGGAAGTCTCCCCCAAAAAAACCTGCCAAAAAATGAGAAATATTACTTGGAAGGCTGATGCAGAAGTGTCACTGGAGCCAAGCAGGTCGAGGCTCTGGTGATCGTGAACATGCCACTGCACTCCTTCCTGGGTGACAGTGAGGTTCTAACTCAAAAAAAAAAATAAAAGGAAAAACACCAATGAAGTGAGGTAACAAACTGCCACTTTAAAAATAAATTACTATTTTGTTTCTTACACCAATTATTTATTTATTTATTAGGAGGTATGTAAAACATTTGCACAAGGAAAGTAGATTTTTGAATTGCCTTGAAAAGAAGGTGAGAGAAAACTTTAGACTTTCTCAAGGACAATAAATACAAAACACAAACATGCAGGTAGAAAGACGCTTTGTATAATAAAGAATGGAATGCATTGTGATCATTTCTGTCAGTCAAGGAACAAAGTGTGGTGAGAGTCTAGCAAAGTGTAAAAACAGCTCTGAAATTTTCTTTCTGGGAGATGATTAGGCTTAATGTAAAATGAAAGAAGTTTGGCACCAATAACAACTCCACGCCTGGTCTGAACCAAGAGATTTATTAAAGGGGCAGTTACATGAAGGGTCTGTAACCGAGGAAGGGCAAGAGAGAGAGAAAGAGGGAAGGAGAGAGAGTAAGAGAGGGTGAGAGAGAAGGAGAGAAAGTAAGAGAGAACGAGAGAGAGAGTAAGAGAGTGGCAGGGACAGAGAGAAAAAGCGAGAGAGAGAGAGAGAGAGAGAGAGAGAGAGAGAGTTATGCAGAGAGAGGGATATATTTATGGACCTTGCAGGGGCTGGCCTGTGCCGTGCATGGGTCTCATTGGAGGAGATCATGAGGCAGCATTTCTACAGGGAGAGGTTGTTTGAGCACAGGTTTAAGTTTCACTTGGGTGGGAAAAGCTGCTTAGGGCCTTTGTTGTCTTTGGGAGGCAGTGCCATCTTGGGGACGCCCTTCTGACTGTTCTCTGTGTCATTCATTCCCACGTTTTCTGTTTATTTGGGAGAGGGACATTGTTATTCTTTCTGGCTGTTTCCTGCTGGACATGGGCATTGTGGGCTGAGTTGGGGGAAGTGCACAGAACCAGTCAGAACAGGGCTCAGAGATAGGCGCTGAAGGTGAAGATTTTTGCAGGTGAAAATTCTATAAAAGTCCCTTATAGATGTAGAATGGAGACTTGTTCCGGCCAGTCCTCCAGTGGGCACAAGGGCAGTAGTAACCAGCTGTCTTGGAGTAGACTGTGGAGGTAGATAGAGAACCTAGAAGAGAACATATCTAAAAGAAAAGTTAAGTGATGTTTAGGGGCAGCACCAGAAGAAGAAGCCAGGTGAGGTACAGGTAGTATTGACAAGTGATGGTTGAGTTGAAGCTGTGAACAGAGGAATTCCTGATAGTGGAGGGAAATGAGCAGTAGGATTTTGTGTGTAAGGGATGGTAAGATTTTCTATAAATGGTATTGCCATAAATGCTATTGTGAATAATGTTGCAATAAACATGTATATGTAGAACCAACTGTGTTGTTCACTGAAAGAAGGA
>NW_006959436.1:0-692 GCF_000164805.1 Carlito syrichta
CAATATATAAGCATGGCAACAGAAACAGGCATTTGAGTATTAAGAGAGGATGGGTAGAAAAGTCATGAACTTAAAGCCTTTGCTGATCCTGAATATTCTAACTTTTCATATGATCACTAGCACTCCAGAAGAATAAAACACAATGCATGACTATCTCGGAATCTGACCCTGCATACACACACTTTTTTCATTCACAGAAATTGCAATGTCATGTATTACAGATTATTTACCTCAGGCAACTAACTCATAGGTAGTAATACTTTATCAGTTTAGTAAAAAAAAAAAAAAACACATTTCTAACACATTAAACACAAAAACATTAAAATCAGTATATCTAACTCAAAAGAAGTTTTAATTTGGGAGAAAATGGAATAATGGACAGGTTTTACTAACAAAAGAATTTCTCATTTAACAATAAACATCAAAATGTAGAAGATATGTGATATACTCTTAATTACAAAATGTTGCTGAAAATCTTGCCATCTTGTGATACAAATCTTCTCAACTCGTCCTTCAAAATTTCTTGGGTATTCTTTTCTATTTGTTTTTCTACATAAATGTGAAGATCCACCTCCTGTCTAAACCCCTTCCCCACCCCCCAAAAATAGAAGACTCTGCTTGAATTACTTAAATTTACACAACAATTTGGAAAAAAATTACATACTTAGCATACTTTTGCTTTTCTTATTTCA
>NW_006959437.1:0-1010 GCF_000164805.1 Carlito syrichta
CCTCATTGGTTATAAATGTTCTGCTTAGGTCCCCCCTCTCTCAGCCAGCGGGACTTGGTTCAGACCGGCATGAGTCCTTCGCTGGTGTGCTGTGTCCAGGGAAGCTAGGATCACTCGGGCCCCTGCGCTGTCACTGACCTGGTAGCCGAATCCCCCTTGCTGCTGCCGCCAATGGAGTATCCAGGGCCTCCTCTTAGTAGACGACTGCTGAGCTGGGCCTCCTAGGCGAGCCTGACTCCCCGCGCCAACGCCAACCAGGGAGCCAGCCCGCTCCCATGCCGCCGAGCATGTAACAGTGGCTTCAGCATGGCAGATGACCACGGAGCTGGGCCCGCAGTGCCCCTGGAGCCGGGTCCCCAGTGCCATCAGCCCTGCAGTGTCCTGAAAAGCCAGTTATGTGGGAACTGCATCGCCATCCACAGGGCCGGGTCTGCAGAACAACTGCCACCCCTGGAGCCTGGCCCACCACCCCTCTGTCCACCGTGGAGCTGTGCCCTCAGCTCCACCACTTACCGCAGAGCTCGGTCCCATGCACTGCCATCAGCCGCTGAGCCTGGACCAGTGGTACTGGGGTCCCTGCGTAGCTGAAGATGGCTGAGCCGGGTCTCCTCCTTTGCAGACCACGAACCTGTGTACCCCGCAACTCCACGAACTGCAAAGCCTGGCTCCCTGTACTGCTGCAGATCGCGGAACCAGGCCCTCCTTGCCGCCGACCTCGGAACAGGGGCCCAGCCCAGCAGAAAACCAGAGCCGTGTCCCCTGCGACCCCGCTGAGCTGGTCCTGCACCAAGGGTCCTGCGTTAGTGCCCTGGTGGGAGCACAGGGGGGAACTTCAGTGAGGCCACTCCTGTACATGGACCCCACGCTGTAAGTTTAGAAGCTCTCATTTGTTTGCATTTTCTCACTGTCTTTTGGCGGATGCTAGGAGTGGAATAGCTGGGTTCTGTGGTATCTTTTCCATCGTTGTTTAGGAAAGTGCCCGAAGAGTCACCATTTGACATCATCAGTAA
>NW_006959438.1:0-790 GCF_000164805.1 Carlito syrichta
GAATGCAAATAAAAACTACAACGAGATACTACCTAATACTAGCAAAGATGGCTATCATTAAAAAGTCAAAAAACAACAGATGCTGGGTAGGCTGCAAAGAAAAGGGAATGTTTCTATAGTGTTGGTGGGAATGTAAACTAGTTCAATCTTTGTGGAAAGCAGTGCGGTATTTTCTCCAATAACTAAAAATGGAGCTACCGTATGATCCAGCAATCCCACTTCTGGGAATATACCTAGAATAATATAAATTGCTCTACCAAAAAGAGATCTGAACATGCATGTTCATTGCAGCACTATTCACAATAACAAAAACATGGAACCAACCTTGCTGCCCATCAAAAATGGACTGGATTTTAAAAATGTGGTACATAGACATGACGGAATATTATGCAGTCATAAAAAAGAACAAAATCATGTATTTCTCAACAACATGTATGCAGCTGGAGACCATCATATTAAGTGAACTGCCACAGTGGATCTTGATCACTGGTCACAGGAGCACAAAGGTACAAACAATAGATGATGGTGCCACTAAAGGAGGGAGGGAGGGGTGAGGACTGGGGTCACACGGTAACACACCGGGTACCAGGTCCACTGTCAGGGGGAGAGAGGGCCTGCTAGAAGTCCAAACCTTACCTGCACACAATTTACTTATGTAGTAAATCCTCACATGTACTCTACAACTATAAAATATTTTTTAAAATGATGACACACAGAAAGAGCAGAGAAGGAGGATAGAGAAAAATCTAGCACTCTTCTAGTCCTCCTTGAGACCAGCACCACCCCTGCC
>NW_006959439.1:0-737 GCF_000164805.1 Carlito syrichta
TGCCCATCACAAAGAAAAGTCAGTCATTGGGTCCTGATTACAGAGAAGGTCCGGCCATGGGAAACCCATCACAGAGGAGAAAATGTCAATGAGGTTCTTATCACAGAGGAGGGCCAGCCACTGTGACAATTATCGCAAAGGAGGGGTTATCAATAGGGCACCCAATATGGAGGAGGCCCAGTTACTGGGAAACACCACAAAGCGAAAGGCTAGCCACTAGGGCACCCATAATGGAGTAGAATAGTCAGCGGAGTATGATCAAAGTGGAGGCATAATCACTGAGACACGTAAATGGAAGAGGGTTAGTCGCTGAGACACCTATTATGTAGGAGAACTATTCAGCTGCAGCAGCTATCTCAAAGGAAATTTGAAGCTGAGACACTGATGACATAGGATACCAGTCACTAGAGTATTATTCACAGAGATGGGGCTGTCACTGTGGCAAACATCACAGAAGAGGGACAATCACTGGGGCAGCCATCACAGAGGTGTATTCACAGGTTCTTCATCACAAAAAGGACCACTTACTTAGACAGCCATCACAGAATAGTGCCAGCCACAGTGGCACCCATCAAAATGAGGGTCAGTCACTAGAGAACCCATCAAAGAGGTAGACCAGTTACCAAGGCACCCGTCATGGAGGAAGGCTAGTCGCAAGTACAACCAACAAAGAGGACTAGTCACTATGACACTCATAACAGAAGATGTCTAGTTACTGTGGCATCCCTTGTGGAAGA
>NW_006959440.1:0-779 GCF_000164805.1 Carlito syrichta
CAGATGACGAATAGCCATAACAATCCACAGCAAAAGAAACAAAGCAGGAGGTATCATACTTCCAGACTTCAGATTTTAATATAAGACTGCAGTAATCAAAACAGCCTGGTATTAGTACAAGAAATGGCACATAGACCAATGGAACCGGATAGAGATTCCAGAAACAAAGCCTCAATTCCTCAACCAACTCATCATTGACAAAACCTTCAACAGCAACCACTGCGTAGAGGAGAACCTATTCTGTAAATGGTGCTGGGAAAACTGGCTGACCACATGCAGAAGATTGAAACAGGACCCCTTCCTATCATCATATACAAAAATTAACTCTAAATGTATCAAGGACCTAAGTGTAAGACCTCAAACTATAAGAATATTAGAAAACGCATGACAGACTGTTATGGAAATTGGAACTGACAACTAATTTATATTCAGAACCCTAATGGCCAAAACCTTAAGAAATAAGATAGAGAAGTGGGACCTCATCAAACTAATGAGCTTCTGCAAAGCAAAGGAAACCATCAACAGAACAGGGAGACAGCCCACAGAATGGGAAAATATATTTGCCAACTCCATAACTGACAAAGGCCTAACATATAGTATCAACAAGAAACTCAAACATGTCACAAGGAAAAAAATTACAGCCCCATAAATGTAGCAAAAGACATGAATAAACACTTCTCAAAGAAGATATAAAGGCAGCCAACAGAAACCAGAAAAAGTGCTCAACCTCACTCATCATCAGAGAAATGCAAATCAAACCACATTGAGACACCACCTAA
>NW_006959441.1:0-9240 GCF_000164805.1 Carlito syrichta
TGGACAGACTCAGATTCAAGAAACATGCATCTGAATAGAAAAAAAAAAACACCCCAGGAACTGTTATGATATGAATATTTTCATTATCCCAAAATTCACAAGATGCAATCTAATCACCAAGTTGATGGTATTAGAAGGTGAAGTCTTTGGGAGGTGATGAGGGCTCACCTTTGTGAATGAGATTAATGACCTTATTAAAAAGACCCTAGAGAGATGCTTTGCTTTTCTACCACGTGACAACACTGCTAGAAGGCACCATCTATCAAGTAGAGAGCCCTTATCAGATACCAAATCTGTTGGTGCTTTGATCTTGGAATTCCCAGCCTCCAGAACTATGAGGAATACATTTATGTGGTTTACTATTCAATAAATGGTGCTGAGAAAACTGGCTGAACACATGCAGAAGGTTGAAACAGGACCCCTACCTATCACCATACACAAAAATCAACTCTAAATGGATCAAAGACCTAAAAGTAAAATCTCAAACTATAAACTCTTGGAAAATGCAGGAGACACCCTTACAGAAATCGGTGTAGGCAACCAATTCCCTATCCTAAATTTGAATCCTAAATTAACAAAGGCAAACTTTGTGTACAGGGAGTTAATAGTCGTAGTAAATTGACAGGTCAGTTATTAGTTTCATTTTGCCTATTTTAAGAAGTGAAATGAGACCACTTGCTTTTTGCCTGTTATTTAAGAAGGGATTATCACTTGCTGCTTATTAAAGAGTAAAACTCTGATGAACCAGCCGACCGTTCTATCAGTTGTCCATGCCATAAGAGATACAATAGACAAGTGTGACCTCATTAAATTGAAAAGCTTCTACAAAGCAAAAGAAATTATCAAGAGATGGGGGAGACAGCCCACAGAATGGGAAAAAATATTTGCCAACTGTACATCTGACAAAGGCCTAACAACCAGGATCTATGGGGAACTCAAACGTGCCAAGAGGGAAAAAAACCAACAACCCCATTAAAAAGTAGTCAAAAGACATGAATAGACTTTTCTCAAAACAAGATAGACGTGGAGCCAACAGACACAAGAAAAAGTACTCAGCCTCACTAATCATCAGAGAAATGCAAACCGAAACCACATTGAGATACTACCTAACCCAAGGAAAAGTGGTCATCATTAATAAGACAAACAACAATAGATGCAGGTGAGGATGTGAAGAAAAGGGAACACTTCTACACTGTTGGTAGGGATGCAAACTAGTACAGCCTCTGTGGAAAATAGTGGCAATGTCTATAGTAATTAGAAATTGACATTCCATATGATCCAACAATCACTCTACTGGGGAGTATACCCAGACGAACTCAAATAATTCTACAAAAAGATACCTGCACATGTATCTTGCAGCACTATTTACAATAGCAATACATGGAACCAACCGTGCTGCCCATCAAGACTGGACTGGATAAAAAAATGTGGTATTACACAATGGAATATTATGCAACCAAAAAATAGGACAAACATGGGCTTCACAGCAACTTGGATGGATTTAGAATCAATAACATTCAGCAATCTATCACAGAAGCAAAGAAAAAAGTACCACATGTTCTCACTCATAAGTCGACCCTGAACATTTACCATAATATTACAAGAAAGGGGTTGGCAATAGAGGGGTATTGCTGGGGCGGAGGGAGGAGATACAACATCAGTAAGAGTACCTGATCTCAAACCAGGCAAAGTGAGGACCAAAGGGAGGCCCAAAATTCACCTGTATGATATCCACTTGTATACCTAATCCTGAATTGTACCCCACATCATTAAAATAAAAAAAAATGAGATTTATAAACTATCCAATATGAGGTATTTTGTTTTAGCAGACCTATCTGGCTAAGGCAGAAACATATTAAGGACAAATTCATATTCAAATGAATTATTATTAGAGGTTTCATTTAATGAAACATAGAGTCTGTTAACAGTAGTTCATAAGAATAGACCATTTTAAGTATTTAAGGGTTATAGATTTAAGAGCATATTGCTATAATTAGAACTCAACAATGACGGAAGAAAAAAAACCACAATCAACACACTAGTGAAGAGAAATGGCCCAAAAAGTGCAACACATGAGCTGTGGTCACAATCTGTAAAATGGAGGCACAACAGGCATCGCAAGCTGTTAAAAAAGATGAAATGAGACAACAGTAAAAGCCTTGCAAATTTAAGTAAGATACTCCAGGAGCAAAAAGAAATTGTAATCCCTAATCAAGGAAAGTTTCACCTATAGGCCTTGTGTGTCTGGTTGATTTAAAAGCTCATTTAAGTGAAAGGAGGACAGAAAGTTTTGGCTCCTTGAGGAACAAAGGATTATCCTGAGGCTAGCCAAGATTATAATGTAAAGATCTTGTGAACTGGTATCTGTCTTTCTATCTAGCTAGCTATCATCTATCCATCTACCTACCTATCTACCTATCCACCTAGTTATCTATATAGCTTTCACCAGACTGTGTGCGCAGTAGACAATCAATAACAAAGTAGTAAATGGAACTAGTGAACCCATTTCATTCAGGATTCTAATACGGTAGAGCCTTCTTTACTAAACTTTAGAGATCTGCCTAAAAAATCAAAATGCCAGTTAACTCTCTACCCTTGACCAGTTTCTTAACTGAAACTTGATATATCACCGTTCTTTTAGCCCCCATTTATTTCACCAAACTCAACCTACTGCTCTATTGTGACCTTCAATATCTATCTGATCTTTCCTCCTCTGTCTAATCTGGATTTGATTTATTGCTGGGCTTTCCAACCCAGACTCCTAGGCCTTTCTCTATTTGTCTCCTTCATCCATGAAGGGGAATCTTCAATCATACCAAGAAATTAAATCAAAACCAACAGTTTTAGTATGGTTTGCTCCATTACTCTGAGTATATAGCTATGGAAAGGGTGAATTATAAATGTTGGTTTTATTTATGAGAATTAAAGGGGAGTGAATGCTAAATGAATTGTTTATTCATATATTTCTGTGAACCAGGTACTGACCTACATATTAGGGATATGAGGATGAAAACATTTTTAGGAGTCCTAAATGAAGTAAGAGAAAAGGAAACACAAAGATATGTGCACAAAATGATAAGAGAGATGTTCTAATAGAGGCGAAAAACAGATTCGTTAGCACTTGAGAGGTAGTATTTAAATCTGGCAGTAGAGTCAGGAAAGGGTTCATAGAAGTGACATTGCAGTGGGTCTTAATATTTGAATACATAAGTACAAGGGATAGAGGTAGAAGAGGGAATTCCAGACAGTGGACATATCATGTGTAAAGGACAGAGTTGTGCATGTCCATCATATATTCAGGAGTGCCTGCCCAGTTATTCTTCTATGGGCTTAATAGTAGAATAAATTAAACTATAAGCTGGGCTTGGTGGCTCAGCCTGTAATCCCAGCGCTTTGGGAGGCTGAGTTAAGTGGATTGCCTGAGCCTGTGGGTTCGAGACCCTCCTGGGCAACTTGGTGAGACCTCAACTCTACAATAAATCAAAAATTAGCCGAGCGTGGTAGCGCATGCCTGTAGTTCCAGCTACCTGGAAGGCTGAGGTGGAAGGATCGCCGGAACCCAGCAGGTCGAGGCTGCAGTGGCTGGGAGTGGCCACTGCACTCCAGTCTGGGTGACAGAGTGAGGCTCCAACTTAAAAAAAATAAATAAATAAAACAAAAAATAAAATTAAAAAAATAATTAATTAATTAAACTATAAAGACAAAATGGGGTCAGATTGTGAAGCAACTGGCTTTTAACTTCTAGATAACAGGTAGATACACAATATAAATTTTTACACTGAAAATGATACAGTTGATTGTACATAAATTATATGTCAGTAAAGTTGAGTAAAATAAAATCAATTAAGATCACATATACCCAAGACATATTTGAATAAATTTTTCTGTGTAATTGAAACATAATAGTTGTACATATTGATAATGAATATTTAATATTTTGATATATGTATACAATGTGCAATGATCTGATGTTTTAATTGTGGTATTGTCCACTAAAAATTCTAATGTCTATTATAGGATTTCTACTCTTTGTTGCCCCAACTCTGACTTTGATGACCATACATAGAAATGATGGTTGCATTAATCACTGATCCTTTTCTTTGTGCATTCACCCAAATTAGGTAATACCCAGTCTCAAGTAAGAGACCTTAGGAGCAAAGATATCAAGGAGAAATTTGTAGAGATGGGTAATTGAAAGAGTCTGCTGATGGAGTTAACAGATGTTTCTACTTTTCTTAACTGAACAAGTCTGTGATAACAGAATAGGTAATAAATATTCTCTGTGGGGCCTGATTGCTAAAGAAAACTTGCTTATTTGGTCCTAACTCCATGATTTTTGTCCTTTCAGAATTAACTGTTTTGGTCTAAAATCCTTGATCCTTGGGTAAAAAGATCTTATTAAATTCATTGTTCCAAACACATTACAAATTGATCTGTGTCATGTTTTTATCCATAGCCATAGAGCAATGGAACAGATTCATAATTCATATTCCATGATTGTCATTCTGAATCCAGATCCTACTGTAAACCTACATCATTTTTAAGATGGCTCCCTAGCGTAACTGTATTTGGTAATACAAACACTGGATTTCCCAATTGAGGGATTAGACACTCAGGTCACTGGCCTAATACTACATACTAGACATGTTTTATTTGGTTAATATAAACAATGAATAAATTTAAAATCCTTTAGGTAGAACATGTTGATATCTTTTCCCCGACTTCACCATGCTCTCCACTGCTCATTACTGCATTACATCTGGTCTCAGTTTACTCATTTATATTACATGAACTTCACTTTATGACCCATGCTTTAGCTCTGCAAAAACATGTATTTCTTTCCCCCAAAAATGTCTGTAACAGCTGAGAGTCTGACATTTGTTTGTGGTTGACATTAGGTTCAATGCTGAGAAATGACATACTACACAGGTTTAGGAGAGCAGAGAGATGAATGCAGGTATGGAGCTGAGAAGTATGCACTGCAGATACAGAGGAGGGGGTGTCAGTATTGGTTGAGAGGAGAGGCAAGGAAAAGAATTTTCAGTCTAAGAGAGACTGCACGCAAATGCATCAGGATGGCTAGTTGTACCCTTACTAAGTTAATGGAGAGACATAATAAAGGTGACAGTGAAATTAATAAGATATAGAATAACCAAGGACACTAAGTGAACCAAATATGAATGTGAAAAGACAGATTCTGTAATACCTATTGCTTCTTACCCAACTTCTGTCTGTTAAAAGCCCCATCACTCCACACACATCTATGTACTCACACAAATGTAGGTTTCTTCACCAGGAGAGAGAGCATAAAACAGCTGAGGCTATCATTTCTCACCTCTGATGCCATAGCAATATGTCCAAAATTTAAACCTGCAACCCAGTCTAGGCCAATCAGGGTTTCTCCTCAGGGAATATCAAACTCTAGCTAGAGTTCCAAACCCATATTTCCTCCTGGTAAAAACGTAACCAAGCACTGCCCTCACCCCATATGATTTCCAGGCCTCACCCTACTCTACTATTTTCTACTTCTATAAAAAAAATGATGACATGCAACTGGTATGAGACTAGACACATAGACCCATGGAACAAGACGGGCAATGCAGAAATAAAACCATAGACCTTCAACCAGCTCACCTTCAACAAAGCTGACAAAAACAACCACTAGGGAAAGGAAACCATACTTCGTAAATGGTGCTGGCAAAACTGACTGGCTACTGCAGAAGAATGGAACTAGACCTCTATCTATCACCATACATAAAAATAAACTCAAAAATGAATCAAGGACTTATTTGAAACTCCGGCCTATAAGAATCTTAGAAACAAACTTAGGGAACACCCTCCTGGACAACAAAGAAGGCAATGAATTCATGGTCAAGTCCTCAAAAGTAAATCCAGCAAAAGTTAAAATTGACAGATGGAAACCTACCAAACTACAAACTTTTTGCACAGCAAAATAAACCATCAAGAGAGTAAAAAGACAACCCATGGAATGAGGGAAAAAAAGAATTTGCAAGCTATGCATCTGGCAAAGGCCTAACATCCAGTATCTATGAGGAATTCAAATTAATTGACCGTAAAAAAACAAGCAACCTCATTAAAAAGTGGGCAAAGGACATGAACAGACACTTTTCGAAGGAAGACATTCAAGCAACCAACAAATATATGAAAAAAAATGCTCACCCTTATTGATCATCAGAGAAATGCAAATAAAAACTCCAACGAGATACTACCTAATACTAGCAAAGATGGCTATCATTAAAAAGTCAAAAAACAACAGATGCTGGGTAGGCTGCAAAGAAAAGGGAATGTTTCTATAGTGTTGGTGGGAATGTAAACTAGTTCAATCTTTGTGGAAAGCAGTGCGGTATTTTCTCCAATAACTAAAAATGGAGCTACCGTATGATCCAGCAATCCCACTTCTGGGAATATACCTAGAATAATATAAATTGCTCTACCAAAAAGAGATCTGAACATGCATGTTCATTGCAGCACTATTCACAATAACAAAAACATGGAACCAACCTTGCTGCCCATCAAAAATGGACTGGATTTTAAAAATGTGGTACATAGACATGACGGAATATTATGCAGTCATAAAAAAGAACAAAATCATGTATTTCTCAACAACATGTATGCAGCTGGAGACCATCATATTAAGTGAACTGCCACAGTGGATCTTGATCACTGGTCACAGGAGCACAAAGGTACAAACAATAGATGATGGATGCCACTAAAGGAGGGAGGGAGGGGTGAGGACTGGGGTCACACGGTAACACACCGGGTACCCAGGTCCACTGTCAGGGGGAGAGAGGGCCTTGATAGAAAGTCCCAAACCTTACCTGCACACAATTTACTTATGTAGTTAAATCCTCACATGTACTCTACAACTATAAAATATTTTTTAAAATGATGACACACAGAAAGAAGCAGAGAAGGAGGATAGAGAAAAATCTAGCACTCTTTTAGTCCTCCTTGAGACCAGCACCACCCCTGCCTTTAAAAAGAAAATTATTTTATTTTATTTGTTTAGAGGCAGAGTGTCACTCTGTCATCCAGGCTAGAGTGCAGTGGTGCAATCGTAGCTCACTGCAGCCTGGAAATCTAGTGCTCAAGCAATGCTCTTGCCCCTGCCTCCCAATTAGTAGAAACTATAGGTACATGCCACCATGCCCAGGTAATTATTTTCATTTTTTTTTTTTTTGTAGAGATGGGGTTTAGTTATGTTTCCTTGGCTTGTCTTGAACTCTCAGCTTCAAGCAATCCTCCATCCTCACTCGCCCAAACTGCTGAGATTACAGGTGTGAACCACCATGCCTGGCCCTGCTCCTACCTTTTAAATGACTTGTTACTTACAAACAGAACTCTGACTATCAAATTTCAGATTCTGTGATTGTTCAATTTTAAATTGCCTAGGCACAAAAAATGGACTAAAAAATTTTCAGATGAACTTTTTCTTGAAATAGCCATCTATTTGAGACAAAAATAAAAATTTGGGGTTATTTCCCCTCTAAGTTGTTTATGTTTTGTCTCAGTTCTCTATTTTCTTTCATACACATAGAGAGTAATTGAAAAAATTAAAATCCTGTACTTTCTTCCCTGGAATCAATAGACAGTAGGATTCACTCTTGATTTAACTTTTATTTCATATACAGTCACTGATATTCTCTGTGATGCATAATTTCACCTAAAGCTAAAATCTCATTTATTCATCTAATAAAGGATTCACTTGTTTTATTTACCTCCCATTATATAAAAATATTACTCCCACTCTCTAAATTGCAGCAAATACAAATAAACAATATTTGGAGTAAATACACATTATTAATAGGAAATTGATAAAGTTCTTTTAAAAATAAACCATAATCATTGCAAATTATGCTTTAAAGCAATATATTGTATAGGTCTTTAATAAATATGTGATATATAATTCTGAATCAAATATCTATACTATTTAGAAACAGGCTGAATAAAATAGGCAGAATGAATAAGAATTATTTAATTACATCTCAGATAATTTCAGTCCAAAAGAGGTATATTTTCAGAAAGCATTAAACATTTTTTATCAATCAATTTATGTCTTAAAGCTTACAAAATAATTGACATTAGTTTCTCCAAAATACATGTTTATCAGAAACACTATTTTAAAATTTTATTTTAAGAACAGAGAACAAAAATACTTTTTCTGAACTTTCCCTAAGCTATTTCATAATGGTTGCTTGCTGAATATTTATGGTAATAATTTCAAATTTTCCTAGAACTTGTTAGATTGTAAGTATCCTATTTCTAGTGATGGCTTGATTGGACAGGATGTACTCAATTTCATTTACCCAGAAAAGGAATTCATTTTGCTTTCTCTCTTCTACTCAGAGAGCCACCAATGTTCTCTAAGCACAGTTCTTCAGCAGTTGCCCTGCTTTTATTCAACTAGAAACAAAAACTCCCAGAGAGTAAATCTAAGAGGACAACTGGGGAGAAGTAAGAGGGAAAGAGAACTACTAACATTTTTGCAACCTTAAGCAATTTGTCATTTTTCTCTCATGCTTGCTATGGACCAGATCTGGCAGTGGGAGGTATCTTCTGAAAAGACCATTGGACCAAGTCTTACTTCAATGCAGATTGATATTGGAAAACAAAAATTATTTATCAAGCTTGTTTCTTTTATATTATTATTCAGTTGGTTAGTATACATAACTCAATTTCATACATCTTTAATTCAAAATTTTTAAAAAGATTCTTAGCTTTTCTAAGAAAGTAGTTTTGGACTTGTTTGTGATAAATTGGAAGGAGGACTATTCATGAGCTTTTTCTGTCGGCGGGGTTAGGTTTTTAAAACCTTATAGATACTTTATGCATTTGGCTTATAGAGATATATGATACATTTTGGAGTACATGTTTAGGCTCACTTGGGTAATAGCTTCACTCATAAAGCCACCTATCAAATTGCATTGTATATAATTTATATTAAACATAGGAACATTATTAAATACATGTGAGTATATTAAGATAAAAGAAGTGACTGGCAGAATGATGTAATGAGTGGTGAGAGTTCTTATTTCCAGGTTAAAAAACATTTTGTATTTGATTCTTCTAAAATTTGTATTACCTTCTTCTTTTTTAATTATTATTTTTTATTATAAAGAAAAAAATAGGGTAATATAAATTTTAGAAGAATCAAATCCGAAATGTTTTTTAACCTGGAAATAAGAACTCCTATCACAATGATAACTATGGAAAAAACAA